>NW_027521316.1:0-97094 GCF_052094955.1 Ictidomys tridecemlineatus
GATTTAGAGTTCCAAATACATGTATCCCTATAGGAGAAAACAGAGTGAAACCTCAAATGAAAACCGGTTACTGCCAACGAACGGTTTAACCTAGAAGAACGAAATTTGGCGAGCCAAGTGGGCTTGGTGTACTGATCATTACCTGAAAGTATCATCAAGATTGGGTGAAAAAGTGTTTGCCTGAGATTTCAGGCAACTCGTAGTTTTTTGGAAGCTTGGCAGGCCCTTTCCATGAAAGTGATTCTCGCCAGTCTCTGCTTAGGGCTACATTAACAGCAAACAAACCATAGAGATAGAACTTGAAACTGCTTTACTGTTTCAAGTTTCAAAGAGCTAGCACAAACCGTGTTTGATTTAGAGTTCCAAATACATGTATCCCTATAGGAGAAAACAGAGTGAAACCTCAAAATGAAACCGGTTACTGCTAACGAACGGTTTAACCTAGAAGAACGAAATTTGGCGAGCCAAGTGGGCTTGGTGTACTGATCATTACCTGAAAGTATCATCAAGATTGGGTGAAAAAGTGTTTGCTGAGATTTCAGGCAACTCGTAGTTTTTTGGAAGCTTGGCAGGCCCTTTCCATGAAAGTGATTCTCGCCAGTCTCTGCTTAGGGCTACATCAACAGCAAACAAACCATAGAGACAGAACTTGAAACTGCTTTACTGTGTCAAGTTTCAAAGAGCTAGCACAAACCGTGTTTGATTTAGAGTTCCAAATACATGTATCCCTATAGGAGAAAACAGAGTGAAACCTCAAAATGAAACCGGTTACTGCCAACGAACGGTTTAACCTAGAAGAACGAAATTTGGCGAGCCAAGTGGGCTTGGTGTACTGATCATTACCTGAAAGTATCATCAAGATTGGGTGAAAAAGTGTTTGCTGAGATTTCAGGCAACTCGTAGTTTTTTGGAAGCTTGGCAGGCCCTTTCCATGAAAGTGATTCTCGCCAGTCTCTGCTTAGGGCTACATCAACAGCAAACAAACCATAGAGATAGAACTTGAAACTGCTTTACTGTGTCAAGTTTCAAAGAGCTAGCACAAACCGTGTTTGATTTAGAGTTCCAAATACATGTATCCCTATAGGAGAAAACAGAGTGAAACCTCAAAATGAAACCGGTTACTGCCAACGAACGGTTTAACCTAGAAGAACGAAATTTGGCGAGCCAAGTGGGCTTGGTGTACTGATCATTACCTGAAAGTATCATCAAGATTGGGTGAAAAAGTGTTTGCTGAGATTTCAGGCAACTCGTAGTTTTTTGGAAGCTTGGCAGGCCCTTTCCATGAAAGTGATTCTCGCCAGTCTCTGCTTAGGGCTACATCAACAGCAAACAAACCATAGAGATAGAACTTGAAACTGCTTTACTGTGTCAAGTTTCAAAGAGCTAGCACAAACCGTGTTTGATTTAGAGTTCCAAATACATGTATCCCTATAGGAGAAAACAGAGTGAAACCTCAAAATGAAACCGGTTACTGCCAACGAACGGTTTAACCTAGAAGAACGAAATTTGGCGAGCCAAGTGGGCTTGGTGTACTGATCATTACCTGAAAGTATCATCAAGATTGGGTGAAAAAGTGTTTGCTGAGATTTCAGGCAACTCGTAGTTTTTTGGAAGCTTGGCAGGCCCTTTCCATGAAAGTGATTCTCGCCAGTCTCTGCTTAGGGCTACATCAACAGCAAACAAACCATAGAGATAGAACTTGAAACTGCTTTACTGTGTCAAGTTTCAAAGAGCTAGCACAAACCGTGTTTGATTTAGAGTTCCAAATACATGTATCCCTATAGGAGAAAACAGAGTGAAACCTCAAAATGAAACCGGTTACTGCCAACGAACGGTTTAACCTAGAAGAACGAAATTTGGCGCGCCAAGTGGGCTTGGTGTACTGATCATTACCTGAAAGTATCATCAAGATTGGGTGAAAAAGTGTTTGCTGAGATTTCAGGCAACTCGTAGTTTTTTGGAAGCTTGGCAGGCCCTTTCCATGAAAGTGATTCTCGCCAGTCTCTGCTTAGGGCTACATCAACAGCAAACAAACCATAGAGATAGAACTTGAAACTGCTTTACCGTTTCAAGTTTCAAAGAGCTAGCACAAACCGTGTTTGATTTAGAGTTCCAAATACATGTATCCCTATAGGAGAAAACAGAGTGAAACCTCAAAATGAAACCTGTTACTGCCAACGAACGGTTTAACCTAGAAGAACGAAATTTGGCGCGCCAAGTGGGTTTGGTGTACTGATCATTACCTAAAGTATCATCAAGATTGGGTGAAAAAGTGTTTGCTGAGATTTCAGGCAACTCGTAGTTTTTAGGAAGCTTGGCAGGCCCTTTCCATGAAAGTGATTCTCGCCAGTCTCTGCTTAGGGCTACATCAACAGCAAACAAACCATAGAGACAGAACTTGAAACTGCTTTATTGTGTCAAGTTTCAAAGAGCTAGCACAAACCATGTTTGATTTAGAGTTCCAAATACATGTATCCCTATAGGAGAAAACAGAGTGAAACCTCAAAATGAAACCGGTTACTGCCAACGAACGGTTTAACCTAGAAGAACGAAATTTGGCGAGCCAAGTGGGCTTGGTGTACTGATCATTACCTGAAAGTATCATCAAGATTGGGTGAAAAAGTGTTTGCTGAGATTTCAGGCAACTCGTAGTTTTTTGGAAGCTTGGCAGGCCCTTTCCATGAAAGTGATTCTCGCCAGTCTCTGCTTAGGGCTACATCAACAGCAAACAAACCATAGAGATAGAACTTGAAACTGCTTTACTGTGTCAAGTTTCAAAGAGCTAGCACAAACCGTGTTTGATTTAGAGTTCCAAATACATGTATCCCTATAGGAGAAAACAGAGTGAAACCTCAAAATGAAACCAGTTACTGCCAACGAACGGTTTAACCTAGAAGAACGAAATTTGGCGAGCCAAGTGGGCTTGGTGTACTGATCGTTACCTGAAAGTATCATCAAGATAGGGTGAAAAAGTGTTTGCTGAGATTTCAGGCAAGTCGTAGTTTTTTGGAAGCTTGGCAGGCCCTTTCCATGAAAGTGATTCTCGCCAGTCTCTGCTTAGGGCTACATCAACAGCAAACAAACCATAGAGACAGAACTTGAAACTGCTTTATTGTGTCAAGTTTCAAAGAGCTAGCACAAACCGTGTTTGATTTAGAGTTCCAAATACATGTATCCCTATAGGAGAAAACAGAGTGAAACCTCAAAATGAAACCGGTTACTGCCAACGAACGGTTTAACCTAGAAGAACGAAATTTGGCGAGCCAAGTGGGCTTGGTGTACTGATCATTACCTGAAAGTATCATCAAGATTGGGTGAAAAAGTGTTTGCTGAGATTTCAGGCAACTCGTAGTTTTTTGGAAGCTTGGCAGGCCCTTTCCATGAAAGTGATTCTCGCCAGTCTCTGCTTAGGGCTACATCAACAGCAAACAAACCATAGAGATAGAACTTGAAACTGCTTTACTGTTTCAAGTTTCAAAGAGCTAGCACAAACCCTGTTTGATTTAGAGTTCCAAATACATGTATCCCTATAGGAGAAAACAGAGTGAAACCTCAAAATGAAACCGGTTACTGCCAACGAACGGTTTAACCTAGAAGAACGAAATTTGGCGAGCCAAGTGGGCTTGGTGTACTGATCATTACCTGAAAGTATCATCAAGATTGGGTGAAAAAGTGTTTGCTGAGATTTCAGGCAACTCGTAGTTTTTTGGAAGCTTGGCAGGCCCTTTCCATGAAAGTGATTCTCGCCAGTCTCTGCTTAGGGCTACATCAACAGCAAACAAACCATAGAGATAGAACTTGAAACTGCTTTACTGTGTCAAGTTTCAAAGAGCTAGCACAAACCCTGTTTGATTTAGAGTTCCAAATACATGTATCCCTATAGGAGAAAACAGAGTGAAACCTCAAAATGAAACCGGTTACTGCCAACGAACGGTTTAACCTAGAAGAACGAAATTTGGCGAGCCAAGTGGGCTTGGTGTACTGATCATTACCTGAAAGTATCATCAAGATTGGGTGAAAAAGTGTTTGCTGAGATTTCAGGCAACTCGTAGTTTTTTGGAAGCTTGGCAGGCCCTTTCCATGAAAGTGATTCTCGCCAGTCTCTGCTTAGGGCTACATCAACAGCAAACAAACCATAGAGATAGAACTTGAAACTGCTTTACTGTGTCAAGTTTCAAAGAGCTAGCACAAACCGTGTTTGATTTAGAGTTCCAAATACATGTATCCCTATAGGAGAAAACAGAGTGAAACCTCAAAATGAAACCGGTTACTGCCAACGAACGGTTTAACCTAGAAGAACGAAATTTGGCGAGCCAAGTGGGCTGGTGTACTGATCGTTACCTGAAAGTATCATCAAGATTGGGTGAAAAAGTGTTTGCTGAGATTTCAGGCAACTCGTAGTTTTTTGGAAGCTTGGCAGGCCCTTTCCATGAAAGTGATTCTCGCCAGTCTCTGCTTAGGGCTACATCAACAGCAAACAAACCATAGAGATAGAACTTGAAACTGCTTTATTGTGTCAAGTTTCAAAGAGCTAGCACAAACCGTGTTTGATTTAGAGTTCCAAATACATGTATCCCTATAGGAGAAAACAGAGTGAAACCTCAAAATGAAACCGGTTACTGCCATCGAACGGTTTAACCTAGAAGAACGAAATTTGGCGAGCCAAGTGGGCTTGGTGTACTGATCATTACCTGAAAGTATCATCAAGATTGGGTGAAAAAGTGTTTGCTGAGATTGCAGGCAACTTGTAGTTTTTTGGAAGCTTGGCAGGCCCTTTCCATGAAAGTGATTCTCGCCAGTCTCTGCTTAGGGCTACATCAACAGCAAACAAACCATAGAGATAGAACTTGAAACTGCTTTACTGTGTCAAGTTTCAAAGAGCTAGCACAAACCGTGTTTGATTTAGAGTTCCAAATACATGTATCCCTATAGGAGAAAACAGAGTGAAACCTCAAAATGAAACCGGTTACTGCCAACGAACGGTTTAACCTAGAAGAATGAAATTTGGCGAGCCAAGTGGGCTTGGTGTACTGATCATTACCTGAAAGTATCATCAAGATTGGGTGAAAAAGTGTTTGCTGAGATTTCAGGCAACTCGTAGTTTTTTGGAAGCTTGGCAGGCCCTTTCCATGAAAGTGATTCTCGCCAGTCTCTGCTTAGGGCTACATCAACAGCAAACAAACCATAGAGATAGAACTTGAAACTGCTTTATTGTGTCAAGTTTCAAAGAGCTAGCACAAACCGTGTTTGTTTCAGAGTTCCAAATACATATATCCCTATAGGAGAAAACAGAGTGAAACCTCAAAATGAAACCGGTTACTGCCAACGAACGGTTTAACCTAGAAGAACGAAATTTGGCGAGCCAAGTGGGCTTGGTGTACTGATTGTTACCTGAAAGTATCATCAAGATTGGGTGAAAAAGTGTTTGTTAAGATTTCAGGCAACTCGTAGTTTTTTGGAAGCTTGGCAGGCCCTTTCCATGAAAGTGATTCTCGCCAGTCTCTGCTTAGGGCTACATCAACAGCAAACAAACCATAGAGATAGAACTTGAAACTGCTTTATTGTGTCAAGTTTCAAAGAGCTAGCACAAACCGTGTTTGATTTAGAGTTCCAAATACATGTATCCCTATAGGAGAAAACAGAGTGAAACCTCAAAATGAAACCGGTTACTGCCAACGAACGGTTTAACCTAGAAGAACGAAATTTGGCGAGCCAAGTGGGCTTGGTGTACTGATCATTACCTGAAAGTATCATCAAGATTGGGTGAAAAAGTGTTTGCTGAGATTTCAGGCAACTCGTAGTTTTTTGGAAGCTTGGCAGGCCCTTTCCATGAAAGTGATTCTCGCCAGTCTCTGCTTAGGGCTACATCAACAGCAAACAAACCATAGAGATAGAACTTGAAACTGCTTTACTGTGTCAAGTTTCAAAGAGCTAGCACAAACCCTGTTTGATTTAGAGTTCCAAATACATGTATCCCTATAGGAGAAAACAGAGTGAAACCTCAAAATGAAACCGGTTACTGCCAACGAACGGTTTAACCTAGAAGAACGAAATTTGGCGAGCCAAGTGGGCTTGGTGTACTGATCATTACCTGAAAGTATCATCAAGATTGGGTGAAAAAGTGTTTGCTGAGATTTCAGGCAACTCGTAGTTTTTTGGAAGCTTGGCAGGCCCTTTCCATGAAAGTGATTCTCGCCAGTCTCTGCTTAGGGCTACATCAACAGCAAACAAACCATAGAGATAGAACTTGAAACTGCTTTACTGTGTCAAGTTTCAAAGAGCTAGCACAAACCGTGTTTGATTTAGAGTTCCAAATACATGTATCCCTATAGGAGAAAACAGAGTGAAACCTCAAAATGAAACCGGTTACTGCCAACGAACGGTTTAACCTAGAAGAACGAAATTTGGCGAGCCAAGTGGGCTTGGTGTACTGATCGTTACCTGAAAGTATCATCAAGATTGGGTGAAAAAGTGTTTGCTGAGATTTCAGGCAACTCGTAGTTTTTTGGAAGCTTGGCAGGCCCTTTCCATGAAAGTGATTCTCGCCAGTCTCTGCTTAGGGCTACATCAACAGCAAACAAACCATAGAGATAGAACTTGAAACTGCTTTATTGTGTCAAGTTTCAAAGAGCTAGCACAAACCGTGTTTGATTTAGAGTTCCAAATACATGTATCCCTATAGGAGAAAACAGAGTGAAACCTCAAAATGAAACCGGTTACTGCCATCGAACGGTTGAACCTAGAAGAACGAAATTTGGCGAGCCAAGTGGGCTTGGTGTACTGATCATTACCTGAAAGTATCATCAAGATTGGGTGAAAAAGTGTTTGCTGAGATTGCAGGCAACTTGTAGTTTTTTGGAAGCTTGGCAGGCCCTTTCCATGAAAGTGATTCTCGCCAGTCTCTGCTTAGGGCTACATCAACAGCAAACAAACCATAGAGATAGAACTTGAAACTGCTTTACTGTGTCAAGTTTCAAAGAGCTAGCACAAACCGTGTTTGATTTAGAGTTCCAAATACATGTATCCCTATAGGAGAAAACAGAGTGAAACCTCAAAATGAAACCGGTTACTGCCAACGAACGGTTTAACCTAGAAGAACGAAATTTGGCGAGCCAAGTGGGCTTGGTGTACTGATCATTACCTGAAAGTATCATCAAGATTGGGTGAAAAAGTGTTTGCTGAGATTTCAGGCAACTCGTAGTTTTTTGGAAGCTTGGCAGGCCCTTTCCATGAAAGTGATTCTCGCCAGTCTCTGCTTAGGGCTACATCAACAGCAAACAAACCATAGAGATAGATCTTGAAACTGCTTTACTGTGTCAAGTTTCAAAGAGCTAGCACAAACCGTGTTTGATTTAGAGTTCCAAATACATGTATCCCTATAGGAGAAAACAGAGTGAAACCTCAAAATGAAACCGGTTACTGCCAACGAACGGTTTAACCTAGAAGAACGAAATTTGGCGAGCCAAGTGGGCTTGGTGTACTGATCGTTACCTGAAAGTATCATCAAGATTGGGTGAAAAAGTGTTTGCTGAGATTTCAGGCAACTCGTAGTTTTTTGGAAGCTTGGCAGGCCCTTTCCATGAAAGTGATTCTCGCCAGTCTCTGCTTAGGGCCTACATCAACAGCAAACAAACCATAGAGATAGAACTTGAAACTGCTTTATTGTGTCATGTTTCAAAGTGCTAGCACAAACCGTGTTTGATTTAGATTTCCAAATACATGTATCCCTATAGGAGAAAACAGAGTGAAACCTCAAAATGAAACCGGTTACTGCCAACGAACGGTTTAACCTAGAAGAACGAAATTTGGCGAGCCAAGTGGGCTTGGTGTACTGATCATTACCTGAAAGTATCATCAAGATTGGGTGAAAAAGTGTTTGCTGAGATTGCAGGCAACTCGTAGTTTTTTGGAAGCTTGGCAGGCCCTTTCCATGAAAGTGATTCTCGCCAGTCTCTGCTTAGGGCTACATCAACAGCAAACAAACCATAGAGATAGAACTTGAAACTGCTTTACTGTGTCAAGTTTCAAAGAGCTAGCAAAAACCGTGTTTGATTTAGAGTTCCAAATACATGTATCCCTATAGGAGAAAACAGAGTGAAACCTCAAAATGAAACCGGTTACTGCCAACGAACGGTTTAACCTAGAAGAACGAAATTTGGCGAGCCAAGTGGGATTGGTGTACTGATCATTACCTGAAAGTATCATCAAGATTGGGTGAAAAGTGTTTGCTGAGATTTCAGGCAACTCGTAGTTTTTTGGAAGCTTGGCAGGCCCTTTCCATGAAAGTGATTCTCGCCAGTCTCTGCTTAGGGCTACATCAACAGCAATGAAACCATAGAGACAGAACTTGAAACTGCTTTATTGTGTCAAGTTTCAAAGAGCTAGCACAAACCGTGTTTGATTTAGAGTTCCAAATACATGAATCCCTATAGGAGAAAACAGAGTGAAACCTCAAAATGAAACTGGTTACTGCCAAGGAATGGTTTAACCTAGAAGAACGAAATTTGGCGAGCCAAGTGGGCTTGGTGTACTGATCATTACCTGAAAGTATCATCAAGATTGGGTGAAAAAGTGTTTGCTGAGATTTCAGGCAACTCGTAGTTTTTTGGAAGCTTGGCAGGCCCTTTCCATGAAAGTGATTCTCGCCAGTCTCTGCTTAGGGCTACATCAACAGCAAACAAACCATAGAGATAGAACTTGAAACTGCTTTATTGTGTCAAGTTTCAAAGAGCTAGCACAAACCGTGTTTGATTTAGAGTTCCAAATACATGTATCCCTATAGGAGAAAACAGAGTGAAACCTCAAAATGAAACCGGTTACTGCCAACGAACGGTTTAACCTAGAAGAACGAAATTTGGTGAGCCAAGTGGGCTTGGTGTACTGATCATTACCTGAAAGTATCATCAAGATTGGGTGAAAAAGTGTTTGCTGAGATTTCAGGCAACTCGTAGTTTTTTGGAAGCTTGGCAGGCCCTTTCCATGAAAGTGATTATCGCCAGTCTCTGCTTAGGGCTACATCAACAGCAAACAAACCATAGAGATAGAACTTGAAACTGCTTTATTGTGTCAAGTTTCAAAGAGCTAGCACAAACCGTGTTTGATTTAGAGTTCCAAATACATGTATCCCTATAGGAGAAAACAGAGTGAAACCTCAAAATGAAACCGGTTACTGCCTAGGAACGGTTTAACCTAGAAGAACGAAATTTGGCGAGCCAAGTGGGCTTGGTGTACTGATCATTACCTGAAAGTATCATCAAGATTGGGTGAAAAAGTGTTTGCTGAGATTTCAGGCAACTCGTAGTTTTTTAAAAGCTTGGCAGGCCCTTTCCATGAAAGTGATTCTCGCCAGTCTCTGCTTAGGGCTACATCAACAGCAAACAAACCATAGAGATAGAACTTGAAACTGCTTTACTGTGTCAAGTTTCAAAGAGCTAGCACAAACCGTGTTTGATTTAGAGTTCCAAATACATGTATCCCTATAGGAGAAAACAGAGTGAAACCTCAAAATGAAACCGGTTACTGCCAAGGAACGGTTTAACCTAGAAGAACGAAATTTGGCGAGCCAAGTGGGCTTGGTGTACTGATTGTTACCTGAAAGTATCATCAAGATTGGGTGAAAAAGTGTTTGCTGAGATTTCAGGCAACTCGTAGTTTTTTGGAAGCTTGGCAGGCCCTTTCCATGAAAGTGATTCTCGCCAGTCTCTGCTTAGGGCTACATCAACAGCAAACAAACCATAGAGATAGAACTTGAAACTGCTTTACTGTGTCAAGTTTCAAAGAGCTAGCACAAACCGTGTTTGATTTAGAGTTCCAAATACATGTATCCCTATAGGAGAAAACAGAGTGAAACCTCAAAATGAAACCGGTTACTGCCAACGAACGGTTTAACCTAGAAGAACGAAATTTGGCGAGCCAAGTGGGCTTGGTGTACTGATCGTTACCTGAAAGTATCATCAAGATTGGGTGAAAAAGTGTTTGCTGAGATTTCAGGCAACTCGTAGTTTTTTGGAAGCTTGGCAGGCCCTTTCCATGAAAGTGATTCTCGCCAGTCTCTGCTTAGGGCTACATCAACAGCAAACAAACCATAGAGATAGAACTTGAAACTGCTTTATTGTGTCAAGTTTCAAAGAGCTAGCACAAACCGTGTTTGATTTAGAGTTCCAAATACATGTATCCCTATAGGAGAAAACAGAGTGAAACCTCAAAATGAAACCGGTTACTGCCATCGAACGGTTGAACCTAGAAGAACGAAATTTGGCGAGCCAAGTGGGCTTGGTGTACTGATCATTACCTGAAAGTATCATCAAGATTGGGTGAAAAAGTGTTTGCTGAGATTGCAGGCAACTTGTAGTTTTTTGGAAGCTTGGCAGGCCCTTTCCATGAAAGTGATTCTCGCCAGTCTCTGCTTAGGGCTACATCAACAGCAAACAAACCATAGAGATAGAACTTGAAACTGCTTTACTGTGTCAAGTTTCAAAGAGCTAGCACAAACCGTGTTTGATTTAGAGTTCCAAATACATGTATCCCTATAGGAGAAAACAGAGTGAAACCTCAAAATGAAACCGGTTACTGCCAACGAACGGTTTAACCTAGAAGAACGAAATTTGGCGAGCCAAGTGGGCTTGGTGTACTGATCATTACCTGAAAGTATCATCAAGATTGGGTGAAAAAGTGTTTGCTGAGATTTCAGGCAACTCGTAGTTTTTTGGAAGCTTGGCAGGCCCTTTCCATGAAAGTGATTCTCGCCAGTCTCTGCTTAGGGCTACATCAACAGCAAACAAACCATAGAGATAGATCTTGAAACTGCTTTACTGTGTCAAGTTTCAAAGAGCTAGCACAAACCGTGTTTGATTTAGAGTTCCAAATACATGTATCCCTATAGGAGAAAACAGAGTGAAACCTCAAAATGAAACCGGTTACTGCCAACGAACGGTTTAACCTAGAAGAACGAAATTTGGCGAGCCAAGTGGGCTTGGTGTACTGATCGTTACCTGAAAGTATCATCAAGATTGGGTGAAAAAGTGTTTGCTGAGATTTCAGGCAACTCGTAGTTTTTTGGAAGCTTGGCAGGCCCTTTCCATGAAAGTGATTCTCGCCAGTCTCTGCTTAGGCCTACATCAACAGCAAACAAACATAGAGATAGAACTTGAAACTGCTTTATTGTGTCATGTTTCAAAGTGCTAGCACAAACCGTGTTTGATTTAGATTTCCAAATACATGTATCCCTATAGGAGAAAACAGAGTGAAACCTCAAAATGAAACCGGTTACTGCCAACGAACGGTTTAACCTAGAAGAACGAAATTTGGCGAGCCAAGTGGGCTTGGTGTACTGATCATTACCTGAAAGTATCATCAAGATTGGGTGAAAAAGTGTTTGCTGAGATTGCAGGCAACTCGTAGTTTTTTGGAAGCTTGGCAGGCCCTTTCCATGAAAGTGATTCTCGCCAGTCTCTGCTTAGGGCTACATCAACAGCAAACAAACCATAGAGATAGAACTTGAAACTGCTTTACTGTGTCAAGTTTCAAAGAGCTAGCAAAAACCGTGTTTGATTTAGAGTTCCAAATACATGTATCCCTATAGGAGAAAACAGAGTGAAACCTCAAAATGAAACCGGTTACTGCCAACGAACGGTTTAACCTAGAAGAACGAAATTTGGCGAGCCAAGTGGGCTTGGTGTACTGATCATTACCTGAAAGTATCATCAAGATTGGGTGAAAAGTGTTTGCTGAGATTTCAGGCAACTCGTAGTTTTTTGGAAGCTTGGCAGGCCCTTTCCATGAAAGTGATTCTCGCCAGTCTCTGCTTAGGGCTACATCAACAGCAATGAAACCATAGAGACAGAACTTGAAACTGCTTTATTGTGTCAAGTTTCAAAGAGCTAGCACAAACCGTGTTTGATTTAGAGTTCCAAATACATGAATCCCTATAGGAGAAAACAGAGTGAAACCTCAAAATGAAACTGGTTACTGCCAAGGAATGGTTTAACCTAGAAGAACGAAATTTGGCGAGCCAAGTGGGCTTGGTGTACTGATCATTACCTGAAAGTATCATCAAGATTGGGTGAAAAAGTGTTTGCTGAGATTTCAGGCAACTCGTAGTTTTTTGGAAGCTTGGCAGGCCCTTTCCATGAAAGTGATTCTCGCCAGTCTCTGCTTAGGGCTACATCAACAGCAAACAAACCATAGAGATAGAACTTGAAACTGCTTTATTGTGTCAAGTTTCAAAGAGCTAGCACAAACCGTGTTTGATTTAGAGTTCCAAATACATGTATCCCTATAGGAGAAAACAGAGTGAAACCTCAAAATGAAACCGGTTACTGCCAACGAACGGTTTAACCTAGAAGAACGAAATTTGGTGAGCCAAGTGGGCTTGGTGTACTGATCATTACCTGAAAGTATCATCAAGATTGGGTGAAAAAGTGTTTGCTGAGATTTCAGGCAACTCGTAGTTTTTTGGAAGCTTGGCAGGCCCTTTCCATGAAAGTGATTATCGCCAGTCTCTGCTTAGGGCTACATCAACAGCAAACAAACCATAGAGATAGAACTTGAAACTGCTTTATTGTGTCAAGTTTCAAAGAGCTAGCACAAACCGTGTTTGATTTAGAGTTCCAAATACATGTATCCCTATAGGAGAAAACAGAGTGAAACCTCAAAATGAAACCGGTTACTGCCTAGGAACGGTTTAACCTAGAAGAACGAAATTTGGCGAGCCAAGTGGGCTTGGTGTACTGATCATTACCTGAAAGTATCATCAAGATTGGGTGAAAAAGTGTTTGCTGAGATTTCAGGCAACTCGTAGTTTTTTAAAAGCTTGGCAGGCCCTTTCCATGAAAGTGATTCTCGCCAGTCTCTGCTTAGGGCTACATCAACAGCAAACAAACCATAGAGATAGAACTTGAAACTGCTTTACTGTGTCAAGTTTCAAAGAGCTAGCACAAACCGTGTTTGATTTAGAGTTCCAAATACATGTATCCCTATAGGAGAAAACAGAGTGAAACCTCAAAATGAAACCGGTTACTGCCAAGGAACGGTTTAACCTAGAAGAACGAAATTTGGCGAGCCAAGTGGGCTTGGTGTACTGATTGTTACCTGAAAGTATCATCAAGATTGGGTGAAAAAGTGTTTGCTGAGATTTCAGGCAACTCGTAGTTTTTTGGAAGCTTGGCAGGCCCTTTCCATAAAAGTGATTCTCGCCAGTCTCTGCTTAGGGCTACATCAACAGCAAACAAACCATAGAGTAGAACTTGAAACTGCTTTATTGTGTCAAGTTTCAAAGAGCTAGCACAAACCGTGTTTGATTTAGAGTTCCAAATACATGTATCCCTATAGGAGAAAACAGAGTGAAACCTCAAAATGAAACCGGTTACTGCCAACGAACGGTTTAACCTAGAAGAACGAAATTTGGCGAGCCAAGTGGGCTTGGTGTACTGATCATTACCTGAAAGTATCATCAAGATTGGGTGAAAAAGTGTTTGCTGAGATTTCAGGCAACTCGTAGTTTTTTGGAAGCTTGGCAGGCCCTTTCCATGAAAGTGATTCTCGCCAGTCTCTTCTTAGGGCTACATCAACAGCAAACCAACCATAGAGATAGAACTTGAAACTGCTTTATTGTGTCAAGATTCAAAGAGCTAGCACAAACCGTGTTTGTTTCAGAGTTCCAAATACATGTATCCCCATAGGAGAAAACAGAGTGAAACCTCAAAATGAAACCGGTTACTGCCAACGAACGGTTTAACCTAGAAGAACGAAATTTGGCGAGCCAAGTGGGCTTGGTGTACTGATCATTACCTGAAAGTATCATCAAGATTGGGTGAAAAAGTGTTTGCTGAGATTTCAGGCAACTCGTAGTTTTTTGGAAGCTTGGCAGGCCCTTTCCATGAAAGTGATTCTCGCCAGTCTCTGCTTAGGGCTACATCAACAGCAAACAAACCATAGAGATAGAACTTGAAACTGCTTTACTGTGTCAAGTTTCAAAGAGCTAGCACAAACCGTGTTTGATTTAGAGTTCCAAATACATGTATCCCTATAGGAGAAAACAGAGTGAAACCTCAAAATGAAACCGGTTACTGCCAACGAACGGTTGAACCTAGAAGAACGAAATTTGGCGAGCCAAGTGGGCTTGGTGTACTGATCATTACCTGAAAGTATCATCAAGATTGGGTGAAAAAGTGTTTGCTGAGATTTCAGGCAACTCGTAGTTTTTTGGAAGCTTGGCAGGCCCTTTCCATGAAAGTGATTCTCGCCAGTCTCTGCTTAGGGCTACATCAACAGCAAACAAACCATAGAGATAGAACTTGAAACTGCTTTACTGTGTCAAGTTTCAAAGAGCTAGCACAAACCGTGTTTGATTTAGAGTTCCAAATACATGTATCCCTATAGGAGAAAACAGAGTGAAACCTCAAAATGAAACCAGTTACTGCCAAGGAACGGTTTAACCTAGAAGAACGAAATTTGGCGAGCCAAGTGGGCTTGGTGTACTGATCATTACCTGAAAGTATCATCAAGATTGGGTGAAAAAGTGTTTGCTGAGATTTCAGGCAACTCGTAGTTTTTTGGAAGCTTGGAAGGCCCTTTCCATGAAAGTGATTCTCGCCAGTCTCTGCTTAGGGCTACATCAACAGCAAACAAACCATAGAGACAGAACTTGAAACTGCTTTATTGTGTCAAGTTTCAAAGAGCTAGCACAAACCGTGTTTGATTTAGAGTTCCAAATACATGAATCCCTATAGGAGAAAACAGAGTGAAACCTCAAAATGAAACCGGTTACTGCCAAGGAACGGTTTAACCTAGAAGAACGAAATTTGGCGAGCCAAGTGAGCTTGGTGTACTGATCATTACCTGAAAGTATCATCAAGATTGGGTGAAAAAGTGTTTGCTGAGATTTCAGGCAACTTGTAGTTTTTTGGAAGCTTGGCAGGCCCTTTCCATGAAAGTGATTCTCGCCAGTCTCTGCTTAGGGCTACATCAACAGCAAACAAACCATAGAGATAGAACTTGAAACTGCTTTATTGTGTCAAGTTTCAAAGAGCTAGCACAAACCGTGTTTGATTTAGAGTTCCAAATACATGTATCCCTATAGGAGAAAACAGAGTGAAACCTCAAAATGAAACCGGTTACTGCCAAGGAACGGTTTAACCTAGAAGAACGAAATTTGGCGAGCCCAGTGGGCTTGGTGTACTGATCATTACCTGAAAGTATCATCAAGATTGGGTGAAAAAGTGTTTGCTGACATTTCAGGCAACTCGTAGTTTTTTGGAAGCTTGGCAGGCCCTTTCCATGAAAGTGATTCTCGCCAGTCTCTGCTTAGGGCTACATCAACAGCAAACAAACCATAGAGATAGAACTTGAAACTGCTTTATTGTGTCAAGTTTCAAAGAGCTAGCACAAACCGTGTTTGATTTAGAGTTCCAAATACATGTATCCCTATAGGAGAAAACAGAGTGAAACCTCAAAATGAAACCGGTTACTGCCAACGAACGGTTGAACCTAGAAGAACGAAATTTGTTATGCCAAGTGGTTTTGGTGTACTGATCATTACCTGAAAGAATCATCAAGATTGGGTGAAAAAATATTTGCTGAGATTTCAGGCAACTCGTAGTTTTTTGGAAGCTTGGCAAACCCTTTTAATGAAAGTGATTTTCGCCAGTCTCTGCTTAGGGCTACATCAACAGCAAACAAAGCATAGAGATAGAACTTGAAACTGCTTTATTGTGTCAAGTTTCAAAGAGCTAGTACAAACCGTGTTTGATTTTGAGTTCCAAATACATGTATCCCTATAGGAGAAAACAGAGTGAAACCTAAAAATGAAAACGGTGACTGCAAAAGAACGGTTTAACCTAGAAGAACGAAATTTGGTGAGCCAAGAGAAATTGGTGTACTGATCATTCGCTGCAAGTATCATCAAGATTGGGTGAAAAAAGTGTTTGCTGAGATTTCAGGCAACTCGTAGTTTTTTGGAAGTTTGGCAAACCCTTTCCATGAATGTGATTTTCGCCAGTCTCTGCTTAGGGATACATCAACTGCAAACAAACCATTAAGATAGAACTTGAAACTGCTTTATTGTGTCAAGTTTCAAAGAGCTAGCACAAACCGTGTTTGATTTAGAGTTCCAAATACATGTATCCCTATAGGAGAAAACAGAGTGAAACGTAAAAATGAAAACGGTGACTGCAAACGAACGGTTTAATCTAGAAGAACGAAATTTGGTGAGCCAAGTGGTTTTGGTGTACTGATCAGTACCTGAAAGAATCATCAAGATTGGGTGAAGAAATATTTGCTGAGATTTCAGGCAACTCGTAATTTTTTGGAAGCTTGGCAACCCCTTTTCATGAAAGTGATTTTCGCAAGTCTCTGCTTAGGGCTACATCAACAGCAAACAAAGCATAGAGATAGAACTTGAAACTGCTTTATTGTGTCAAGTTTCACAGAGCTAGCACAAACCGTGTTTCATTTAGAGTTCCAAATACATGTATCCCTATAGGAGAAAACAGAGTGAAACCTAAAAATGAAAACGGTGACTGCAAAGGAACGGTTTAACCTAGAAGAACGAAATTTGGTGAGCCAAGTGGTTTTGGTGTACTGATCATTACCTGAAAGAATCATCAAGATTGGGTGAAAAAATATTTGCTGAGATTTCAGGCAACTCGTAGTTTTTTGGAAGCTTGGAAACCCCTTTTTATGAAAGTGATTTTCGCCAGTCTCTGCTTAGGGCTACATCAACAGCAAACAAAGCATAGAGATAGAACTTGAAACTGATTTATTGTGTCAAGTTTCAAAGAGCTAGCACAAACCGTGTTTGATTTTGAGTTCCAAATACATGTATCCCTATAGGAGAAAACAGAGTGAAACCTAAAAATGAAAACGGTGACTGCAAAAGAACGGTTTAACCTAGAAGAACGAAATGTGGTGAGCCAAGTTTTTTTGGTGTACTGATCATTACTGAAAGAATCATCAAGATTGTGTGAAAATATGTTTGCTGAGATTTCAGGTAACTCGTAGTTTTTTGGAAGCTTGGCAACCCCTTTTCATGAAAGTGATTTTCACCAGTCTCTGCTTAGGGATACATCAACAGCAAACAAACCATAGAGATAGAACTTGAAACTGCTTTATTGTGTCAAGTTTCAAAGAGCTAGCACAAACCGTGTTTGATTTAGAGTTCCAATTACATGTATCCCTATAGGAGAAAACAGAGTGAAACCTAAAAATGTAAACGGTTAATGCAAACGAACGGTTTAACCTAGAAGAACGAAATTTGGTGTGCCAAGTGGTTTTGGTGTACTGATCATTACCTGAAAGAATCATCAACATTGGGTGAAAAAAATGTTTGATGAGATTTCAGGCACCTCGTAGTTTTTTGGAAGCTTGGTAACCCCTTTTCATGAAAGTGATTTTCGCCAGTCACTACTTAAGGCTGCATCAACAGCAAACAAAGAATAGTGAAAGACCTTGAAACTTCTTTATTGTGTCACGTTTCAAAGAGCTAGCAAAAACCGTGTTTGATTTAGAGTTCCAAATACATGTATCCCTATAGGAGAAAACAGAGTGAAACCTAAAAATGAAAACGGTTACTGCAAACGAACGGTTGAACCTAGAAGAACGAAATTTGTTGTGCCAAGTGGTTTTGGTGTACTGATCATTACCTGAAAGAATCATCAAGATTGGGTGAAAAAATGTTTGCTGAGATTTCAGGCAACTCGTAGTTTTTTGGAAGCTTGGAAACCCCTTTCCATGAAAGTGATTTTTGCCAGTCTCTGCTTAGGGCTACATCAACAGCAAAGAAAGCATAGAGATAGAACTTGAAACTGCTTTATTGTGTCAAGTTTCAAAGAGCTAGCACAAACCGTGTTTGATTTAGAGTTCCAAATTTATGTATACCTATAGAGAAAACAGAGGGAACCCTAAAAATGAAAACGGTTACTGCAAACAAAGGGTTTAACCTACAAGAACGAAATTTGGTGATCCAAGTGGTTTTGGTGTACTGATCATTACCTGAAAGAATCATCAAGATTGGGTGAAAAAAATGTTTGCTGAGATTTCAGGCAACTCGTAGTTTTTTGGAAGCTTGGCAACCCCTTTCCATGAAAGTGATTTTCGCCAGACTCTGCTTAGGGCTACATCAACAGCAAACAAACCATAGAGATAGAACTTGAAACTGCTTTATTGTGTCAAGGTTCAAAGACCTAGCACAAACCGTGTTTGATTTAGAGTTCCAAATACATGTATCCCTATAGAAGAAAACAGAGTGAAACCTAAAAATGAAACGGTTACTGCAAACGAACGGTTGAACCTAGAAGAACGAAATTTGGTGAGCCAAGTTTTTTTGGTGTACTGATCATTACTGAAAGAATCATCAAGATTGGGTGAAAAAATGTTTGCTGAGATTTCAGGCAACTCGTAGTTTTTTGGACGCTTGGCAACCCCTTTCCATGAAAGGGATTTTGCCACTCTCTGCTTAGGGCTACATCAACAGCAAACAAAGCATAGAGATACAACTTGAAACTTCTTTATTGTGTCAAGTTTCAAAGAGCTAGCACAAACCGTGTTTGATTTAGAGATCCAAATACATGTATCCCTATAGGAGAAAACAGAGTGAAACCTAAAATGAAAACGGTGACTGCAAACGAACGGTTGAACCTAGAAGAACGAAATTTGGTGAGCCAAGTGGCTTTGGTGTACTGATCATTTCCTGAAAGAATCATCAAGATTGGGTGAAAAAATGTTTGCTGAGATTTCAGGCAACTCGTAGTTTTTTGGAAGTTTGGCAACCCCTTTCCATGAATGTGGTTTTTGCCAGTGTTTGTTTAGGGCTACATCAACAGCAAACAAAGCATAGAGAAAGAACTTGAAAGTGCTTTATTGTGTCAAGTTTCAAAAAGCTAGCACAAACCGTGTTTGATTTAGAGTTCCTAATACATGTATCACTATAGGAGAAAACAGAATGAAACCTAAAAATGAAAACGGTTACTGCAAACAAATGGTTGAAACTAGAAGAACAAAATTTGGTGAGCCAAGTGGTTATACTGTACTGATCATTACCTGAAAGAATCATCAGGATTGGGTGAAATAATGTTTGCTGAGATTTCAGGCAACGTGTAGTTTTTTGGAAGCTTGGCAACCCCTTTCAATGAAAGTGATTTTCGCCAGTCTCTGCTTAGGGCAACATCAACAGCAAACGAACCATAGTGATAGAACTTGAAACTGCTTTATTGTGTCAAGGTTCAAAGAGCTAGCACAAACCGTGTTTGATTTAGAGTTCCAAATACATGTATCCCTATAGGAGAAAACAGAGTGAAACTTAAAAATGATAACAGTTACTGCAAACGAACTGTTGAACCTAGAAGAACGATATTTGGTGAGCCAAGTGGTTTTTGTGTACTGATCATTTCCTGAAAGAATCATTAAGATTGGATGAAAAAATGTTTGCTGAGATTTCAGGCAACTCGTAGTTTTTTGGAAGCTTGGCAACACCTTTCCATGAAAGTGATTTTCGCCAGTCTCGGCTTAGGGCTACATCAACAGCAAACAAAGAATAGATATAGAACTTGAAACTGCTTTATTGTGTCAAGTTTCAAAGAGCTAGCACAAACCGTGTTTGATTTAGAGTTCCAAATACATGTATCCCTATAGGAGAAAAAAGAGTGAAAAATAAAAATGAAAACGGTGGCTGCAAAGGAATGGTTGAACCTAGAAGAACGAAATTTGGTGATCCAAGTGGTTTTCGTGTACTGATCATTACCTGAAAGAATCATCAAGATTGGGTGAAAAAATCTTTGCTGAGATTTCAGGCAACTCGTAGTTTTTTGGAAGCTTGGCAGGCCCTTTCCATGAAAGTGATTCTCGCCAGACTCTGCTTAGGGTTACATCAACAGCAAACAAACCATAGAGATAGAACTTGAAACTGCTTTATGGTGTCAAGTTTCAAAGAGCTAGCACAAACCGTGTTTGATTTAGAGTTCCAAATACATGTATCCCTATTGGAGAAAACAGATTGAAACCTAAAAATGAAAACGATTACTGCAAACGAACGTTTTAACCTAGAAGAAAGAAATTTGGTGAGTCAAGTGGTTTTGGTGTACTCATCATTACCTGAAAGAATCATCAAGATTGGATGAAAAAATGTTTGCTGAGATTTCAGGCAACTCGTAGTTTTTTGGAAGATTGGCAACTCCTTTCCATGAAAGTGATTTTCGCCACTCTCTGCTTAGTGCTACATCAACAGCAAACAAACCATAGAGATAGAACTTGAAACTGCTTTATTGTGTCAAGGTTCAAAAACCTAGCACAAACCGTGTTTAATTTTGAGTTTCAAATACATGTATTTCTATTGGAGAAAATAGAGTGAAACTTAAAAATGAAAACGGTTTCTGCAAACGAACGGTTGAACCTAGTAGAACGAAATTTGGTGAGCCAAGTGGTTTTTGGTGTACTGATCATTACCTGAGAGAATCATCAAGATTGGGTGAAAAAATGTTTGATAAGATTTCAGGCAACTCGTAGTTGTTTGGAAGCTTGGCAACCCCTTTCCATGAAAGTGATTTTCGCCAGTCTCTGCTTAGGGCTACATCAAGAGCAAACAAAGCATAGAGTTAGAACTTGAAACTGCTTTATTGTGTCAAGTTTCAAAGAGCTAGCACAAACCGTGTTTGATTTAGAGTTCCAAATACATGTATCCCTATAGGAGAAAACAGAGTGAAACCTAAAAATGAAAACGGTTACTGCAAATGAACGGTTGAACCTAGAAGAACGAAATTTGTTAGCCAAGTGGGATTGGTGTACTGATCATTACCTGAAAGAATTATCAAGATTGGTTAAAAAAATGTTTGCTGAGATTTCAGGCAACTCGTAATTTTTTGGAAGCTTGGCAACCCCTTTCCATGAAAGTTGTTTTTCGCCAGTCTCTGCTTAGGGCTACATCAACAGCAAAGAAAGAATAGAGATAGAACTTGAAACTGCTTTATTGTGTCAAGTTTCAAAGAGCTAGCACACACCGTGTTTGATTTAGAGTTCCGAATACATGTATCCCTATTGGAGAAAACAGAGAGAAACATAAAAATAAAAACGGTTATTGCAAACGAACGGTTGAACCTAGAAAGAACGAAATTTGGTGAGCCAAGTGGTTTTGGTGTACTGATCATTACCTGAAAGAATCATCAAGATTGGGTGAAAAAATATTTGCTGAGATTTGAGGCAACTCGTATTTTTTTGGAAGCTTGGCAAACCCCTTTCCATGAAAGTGATTTTCGCCAGTCTCTGCTTAGGGCTACATCAACAGCAAATAAAGCATAGAGATAGAACTTGAAACTGCTTTATTGTGTCAAGTTTCAAAGAGCTAGCACAAACCGTGTTTGATTTAGAGTTCCAAATACATGTATCCCTATAGGAGAAAACAGAGTGAAACCTAAAAATGAAAACGGTTACTGAAAACGAACGTTTGAAACTAGTAGAACGAAATTTGGTGAGCCAAGTGGTTTTGGTGTACTGATCATTACCTGAGAGAATCATCAAGATTGGGTGAAAAAATGTTTGCTGAGATTTCAGGAAACTCGTAATTTTTTGGAAGCTTGGCAACCCCTTTCCATGAAAGTTGTTTTCGCCAGTCTCTGCTTAGGGCTACATCAACAGCAAAGAAAAAATAGAGATAGAACTTGAAAGTGCTTTATTGTGTCAAGTTTCAAAGAGCTAGCACACACCATGTTTGATTTAGAGTTCCGAATACATGTATCCCTATTGGAGAAAACAGAGAGAAACATAAAAATAAAAACGGTTATTGCAAACGAACGGTTGAACCTAGAAGAACGAAATTTGGTGAGCCAAGTGGTTTTGGTGTACTGATCATTACCTGAAAGAATCATCAAGATTGGGTGAAAAAATATTTGCTGAGATTTGAGGCAACTCGTATTTTTTTGGAAGCTTGGCAACCCCTTTCCATGAAAGTGATTTTCGCCTGTCTGTGCTTAGGGCTACATCAACAGCAAATAAAGCATAGAGATAGAACTTGAAACTGCTTTATTGTGTCAAGTTTCAAAGAGCTAGCACAAACAGTGTTTGATTTAGAGTTCCAAATACATGTATCCCTATAGGAGAAAACAAAGTGAAACCTAAAAATGAAAACGGTTACTGAAAACGAACGTTTGAAACTAGTAGAACGAAATTTGGTGAGCCAAGTGGTTTTGGTGTACTGATCATTACCTGAGAGAATCATCAAGATTGGGTGAAAAAATGTTTGCTGAGATTTCAGGAAACTCGTAATTTTTTGGAAGCTTGGCAACCCCTTTCCATGAAAGTTGTTTTCGCCAGTCTCTGCTTAGGGCTACATCAACAGCAAAGAAAAAATAGAGATAGAACTTGAAAGTGCTTTATTGTGTCAAGTTTCAAAGAGCTAGCACACACCATGTTTGATTTAGAGTTCCGAATACATGTATCCCTATTGGAGAAAACAGAGAGAAACATAAAAATAAAAACGGTTATTGCAAACGAACGGTTGAACCTAGAAGAACGAAATTTGGTGAGCCAAGTGGTTTTGGTGTACTGATCATTACCTGAAAGAATCATCAAGATTGGGTGAAAAAATATTTGCTGAGATTTGAGGCAACTCGTATTTTTTTGGAAGCTTGGCAACCCTTTCCATGAAAGTGATTTTCGCCTGTCTCTGCTTAGGGCTACATCAACAGCAAATAAAGCATAGAGATAGAACTTGAAACTGCTTTATTGTGTCAAGTTTCAAAGAGCTAGCACAAACAGTGTTTGATTTAGAGTTCCAAATACATGTATCCCTATAGGAGAAAACAAAGTGAAACCTAAAAATGAAAACGGTTACTGAAAACGAACGGTTGAAACTAGTAGAACGAAATTTGGTTAGCCAAGTGGTTTTGGTGTACTGATCATAACCTGAGAGAATCATCAAGATTGGGTGAAAAAAATGTTTGCTGAGATTTCAGGAAACTCGTAGTTTTTTGGAAGCTTGGCAACCCCTTTCCATCAAAGTTGTTTTCGCCAGTCTCTGCTTAGGGCTACATCAACAGAAAACAAAGCATAGAGATAGAACTTGAAACTGCTTTATTGTGTCAAGTTTCAAAGAGCTAGCACAAACCGTGTTTGATTTAGGGTTCCGAATACATGTATCCCTATTGGAGAAAACAGAGTGAAACCTAAAAATGAAAACGATTACTGCAAACGAACGGTTTAACCTAGAAGAACGAAATTTGGTGAGCCAAGTGGTTTTGGTGTACTCATCATTACCTGAAAGAATCATCAAGAATGGGTGAAAAAATGTTTGCTGAGATTTCAGGCAACTCGTAGTTTTTTGGAAGCTTGGCAACTCCTTTCCATGAAAGTGATTTTCGCCAGTCTCTGCTTAGTGCTACATCAACAGCAAACAAACCATAGAGATAGAACTTGAAACTGCTTTATTGTGTCAAGTTTCAAAGACCTAGCACAAACCGTGTTTGATTTAGAGTTCCAAATACATGTATCCCTATTGGAGCAAACAGAGTGAAACCTAAAAATGAAAACGGTTAATGCAAACAAACGGTTGAACCTAGAAGAACAAAATTTGGTGAGCCAAGGTGTTTTGGTGTACTAATCATTACCTGAAAGAATCACCAAGATTGGGTGAAAATATGTTTGCTGAGATTTCATGCAACTCGTAGTTTTTTGGAAGCTTGGCAACATATTTCCATGAAAGTGATTTTCGCCAGTTACTGCTTAGGGCTACATCAACAGCAAACAAAGCATAGAGATAGAACATGAAACTGCTTTATTGTGTCTAGTTTCAAAGAGCTAGCACAAACCGTGTTTGATTTAGAGTTAAAAATACATGTATCCCTATAGGAGAAAACAGAGTGAAACCTAAAAATGAAAACGGTTACTGCAAACGAACGATTGAACATAAAAGAACGAAATTTGGTGAGCCAAGTGGTTTTGGTGTAGTCATCATTACCTGAAAGGAATCATCAAGATTGGGTGAAAAAATGTTTACTGAGATTTCAGGAAACTCGTAGTTTTTTGGAAGCTTGGCAACCCCTTTCCATGAAAGTGATTTTCGCCAGTCTCTGCTTAGGGCTACATCAACAGCAAACAAAGCATAGAGATAGAACTTGAAATTGCTTTATTGTGTCAAGTTTCAAAGAGCTAGCACAAACCGTGTTTGATTTAGTTCCAAATTCATGTATCCCCATAGAGAAAAGAGAGTGAAACATAGAAATAAAAACGTTTACTGCAAACGAACGGTTGAACCTAGAAAAACGAAATTTGGTGAGCCAAGTGGTTTTGGTGTACTGATCATTACCTGAAAGAATCATCAAGATTGGGTGAAAAAATGTTTGCTGAGATTTCAGGCAACTCGTAGTTTTTTGGAAGCTTGGCAACCCCTTTCCATGAAAGTGATTTTCGCCAGTCTCTGATTAGTGCTACATCAACAGCAAACAAAGCATAGAGATAGAACTTGAAACTGCTTTATTGTGTCAAGTTTCAAAGAGCTAGCACAAACCGTGTTTGATTTAGAGTTCCAAATACATGTATCCCTATAGGAGAAAACAGAGTGAAACCTAAAAATGATAACGGTTACTGCAAACGAACGGTTTAACCTAGAAGAACGAAATTTGGTGAGCCAAGTGGTTTTGCTGTACTGATCATTACCTGAAAGAATCATCAAGATTGGGTGAAAAAATGTTTGCTGAGATTTCAGGCAACTCGTACTTTTTTAGAAGCTTAAAAACCCTTTCCATGAAAGTGATTTTCGCCAGTCTCTGCTTAGTGCTACATCAACAGCAAACAAAGCATAGTGATAGAACTTTAAAGTGATTTATTGTGTGAAGTTTCAAAGACCTAGCACAAACCGTGTTTGATTTAGAGTTCCAAATACATGTATTCCTATAGGAGAAAACAGAATGAAACCTAAAAATGAAAACGGTTACTGCAAACGAACGGTTGAAACTCTAAGAACGACATTTGGTGAGCCAATTGGTTTTGGTGTACTGATCATTACCTGAAAGAATTATCAAGATTGGTTGAAAAAATGTTTGCTGAGATTTCAGGCAACTCGTAGTTTTTTGGAAGCTTGGCAACCCCTTTCCATGACAGTGATTCTCGCCAGTCTCTGCTTAGGGCTACATCAACAGCAAACAATCCATAAAGATAGAACTTGAAACTGCTTTATTGTGTCAAGTTTCAAAGAGCTAGCACAAACCGTGTTTGATTTAGAGTTCAAAATACGTGTATCCCTATAGGAGAAAACAGAGTGAAACTTAAAAATGAAAACGGTTACTGCAAATGAACGGTTGAACCTAGAAGAACGAAGTTTGGTGAGCCAAGTGGTTTTGGTGTACTGATCATTACCTGAAAGAATCATCAAGATTGGGTGGAAAAAATGTTTGCTGAAATTTCAGGCAACTCGTAGTTTTTTGGAAGCTTGGCAACCCCTTTCCATGAAAGTTGTATTCGCCAGTCTCTGCTTAGGGCTACATCAACAGCAAAAAAAGCATAGAGATAGAACTTTAAACTGCTTTATTGTGTCAAGTTTCAAAGAGCTAGCACAAAACCGTGTTTGATTTAGAGTTCCAAATACATGTATCCCTATAGGAGAAAACAGAGTGAAACCTAAAAATGAAAACGGTTACTGCAAACGAACGGTTGAACCTAGAAGAACGAAATTTGGTGAGCCAAGTAGTATTGGTGTACTGATCATTACCTGAAAGAATCATAAAGATTGGGTGAAAAAAATGTTTGCTGAGATTTCAGGCAACTCGTAGTTTTTTGGAAGCTTGGCAACCCCTTTCCATGAAAGTGATTTTCACCAGTCTCTGCTTTGGTCTACATCAACAGCAAACAAAGCATAGAGATAGAACTTGAAACTGCTTTATTGTGTCAAGTTTCAAAGAGCTAGCACAAACCGTGTTTGATTTAGAGTTTCAAATACATGTATCCCTATAGGAGAAAACAGAGTGAAACCTAAAAATGAAAAAGGTTACTGCAAACAAACGGTTGAACCTAGAAGAACGAAATTTGGTGAGCCAAGTGGTTTTGGTGTACTGATCATTACCTGAAAGAATCAGCAAGATTGGGTGAAAAAATGTTCGCTGAGATTTCAGGCAACTAGAATTTTTTTGGAAGTTTGGCAACCCCTTTCCATGAAAGTGATTTTCGCCAGTCTCTACTTAGGGATACATCAACAGCAAACGAACCAAAGAGATAAAATTTGAAACTTCTTTATTGTGTCAAGTTTCAAAGAGCTTGCACAAACCGTGTCTGATTTAGAGTTCCAAATACATGTATCCCTGTAGGAGAAAACAGAGTGAAACCTAAAAATGAAAACGTTTACTGCAAACGAACGGTTGAACCTCGAAGAAAGAAATTTGGTGAGCCAAGTGGTTTTGGTGTACTGATCATTACCTGAAAGAATCATTAAGATTGGGTGAAAAAAATGTTTGCTGAGATTTCAGGCAACTCGTAGTTTTTTGGAAGCTTGGCAACCCCTTTCCATGAAAGTTGTTTTCACCAGTCTCTGCTTGGGGCTACATCAACAGCAAACAAAGCATAGAGATAGAACTTGAAAGTGCTTTATTGTCTAGTTTCAAAGAGCTAGCACAAACCGTGTTTGATTTAGAGTTCCAAATACATGTATTTCTATAGCAGAAAACAGAGTGAAACCTAAAAATGAAAACGGTTACTGCAAACGAACGGTTGAACTAGAATAACGAAATTTTGTGAGCCAAGTGGTTTTGGTGTACTGATCATTACCTGTAAGAATCATCAAGATTGGGTGAAAAAATGTTTGCTGAGATTTCGGGAAACTCGTAGTTTTTTGGAAGCTTGGCAACCACTTTCCATGAAAGTGATTCTCGCCAGTCTTTGCTTAGGGCTACATCAACAGCATACAATCCATAGAGATAGAACTTGAAACTGCTTTATTGGGTCAAGTTTCAGAGAGCTAGCACAAACCGTTTTTGATTTAGAGTTCCAAATACATGTATCCCTATAGGAGAAAACAAAGTGAAACCTAAAAATGAAAAGGGTTACTGCAAACGAACGGTTGAACCTAGAAGAACGAAATTTAGTGAGCCAAGTGGTTTTGGTGTACTGATCATTACCTGAAAGAATCATAGGTTTGGATGAAAAAATGTTTGCTGAGATTTCAGGCAACTCGTAGTTTTTTGGAAGCTTGGCAACCCCTTTCCATAAAAGTGATTTTGCCAGTCTCTGCTTAGGGCTACATCAACAGCATACAAAGCATAGAGATAGAACCTGAAACTGCTTTATTGTGTTAAGTTTCAAAGAGCTAGCACAAACCGTGTTTGATTTAGAGTTCCAAATACATGTATCCCTATAGGAGAAAACAGAGTGAAACCTAAAAATGAAAACGGTTACTGCAAACGAACGGTTGAACCTAGAAGAACGAAATTTGGTGAGTCAAGTGGTTTTGGTGTACTGATCATTACCTGAAAGAATCATCAAGATTGGGTGAAAAAATGTTTGAAG
This sequence comes from Ictidomys tridecemlineatus, assembly GCF_052094955.1. Lineage (NCBI taxonomy): Eukaryota > Metazoa > Chordata > Mammalia > Rodentia > Sciuridae > Ictidomys > Ictidomys tridecemlineatus. Next base: position 27,475 of record NW_027521316.1, read on the forward strand.
AGATTTCAGGCAACTCGTAGTTTTTTGGAAGCTTGGCAACCCCTTTCCATGAAAGTGATTTTCGCAAGCCTCTGCTTAGGGCTACATCAATGGCAAACAAAGCATAGAGATAGAACTTGAATTTGCTTTATTGTGTCAAGTATCAAAGAGCTAGCACAAACCGTGTTTGATTTAGAGTTCCAAATACATGTATCCCTATAGGAGAAAACAGAGTGAAACGTAAAAATGAAAACGGTTACTGCAAACGAATGGTTGAACGTAGAAGAATGAAATTTGGTGAGCCATGTGGTTTTGGTGTACTGATCATTACCTGAAAGAATCATCGAGATTGGGTGAAAAAATATTTGCTGAGATTTCAGGCAACTCGTAGTTTTTTGAAAGCTTGGCAACCCCTTTCCATGAAAGTGATTTTCGCCAGTCTCTGCTTTGGGCTAAATCAACAGCAAACAAATCATAGAGATAGAACTTGAAACTGCTTCATTTTGTCAAGTTTCAAAGAGCTAGCACAAACCGTGTTTGATTTAGAGTTCCAAATACATGTATCCCTGTAGGAGAAAACAGAGTGAAACCTAAAAATGAAAACGGTTACTGCAAACGAACGGTTGAACCTAGAAGAACGAAATTTGGTGAGCCAAGTGGTTTTGGTGTACTGATCATTACCTGAAAGAATCAGCAAGATTGGGTGAAAAAATGTTCGCTGAGATTTCAGGCAACTAGAATTTTTTTGGAAGTTTGGCAACCCCTTTCCATGAAAGTGATTTTCGCCAGTCTCTACTTAGGGATACATCAACAGCAAACGAACCAAAGAGATAAAATTTGAAACTTCTTTATTGTGTCAAGTTTCAAAGAGCTTGCACAAACCGTGTCTGATTTAGAGTTCCAAATACATGTATCCCTGTAGGAGAAAACAGAGTGAAACCTAAAAATGAAAACGTTTACTGCAAACGAACGGTTGAACCTCGAAGAAAGAAATTTGGTGAGCCAAGTGGTTTTGGTGTACTGATCATTACCTGAAAGAATCATTAAGATTGGGTGAAAAAAATGTTTGCTGAGATTTCAGGTAACTCGTAGTTTTTTGGAAGCTTGGCAACCCCTTTCCATGAAAGTTGTTTTCACCAGTCTCTGCTTGGGGCTACATCAACAGCAAACAAAGCATAGAGATAGAACTTGAAAGTGCTTTATTGTCTAGTTTCAAAGAGCTAGCACAAACCGTGTTTGATTTAGAGTTCCAAATACATGTATTTCTATAGCAGAAAACAGAGTGAAACCTAAAAATGAAAACGGTTACTGCAAACGAACGGTTGAACCTAGAATAACGAAATTTTGTGAGCCAAGTGGTTTTGGTGTACTGATCATTACCTGTAAGAATCATCAAGATTGGGTGAAAAAATGTTTGCTGAGATTTCGGGAAACTCGTAGTTTTTTGGAAGCTTGGCAACCACTTTCCATGAAAGTGATTCTCGCCAGTCTTTGCTTAGGGCTACATCAACAGCATACAATCCATAGAGATAGAACTTGAAACTGCTTTATTGGGTCAAGTTTCAGAGAGCTAGCACAAACCGTTTTTGATTTAGAGTTCCAAATACATGTATCCCTATAGGAGAAAACAAAGTGAAACCTAAAAATGAAAAGGGTTACTGCAAACGAACGGTTGAACCTAGAAGAACGAAATTTAGTGAGCCAAGTGGTTTTGGTGTACTGATCATTACCTGAAAGAATCATAGGTTTGGATGAAAAAATGTTTGCTGAGATTTCAGGCAACTCGTAGTTTTTTGGAAGCTTGGCAACCCCTTTCCATAAAAGTGATTTTGCCAGTCTCTGCTTAGGGCTACATCAACAGCATACAAAGCATAGAGATAGAACCTGAAACTGCTTTATTGTGTTAAGTTTCAAAGAGCTAGCACAAACCGTGTTTGATTTAGAGTTCCAAATACATGTATCCCTATAGGAGAAAACAGAGTGAAACCTAAAAATGAAAACGGTTACTGCAAACGAACGGTTGAACCTAGAAGAACGAAATTTGGTGAGTCAAGTGGTTTTGGTGTACTGATCATTACCTGAAAGAATCATCAAGATTGGGTGAAAAAATGTTTGAAGAGATTTCAGGCAACTCGTAGTTTTTTGGAAGCTTGGCAACCCCTTTCCATGAAAGTGATTTTCGCAAGCCTCTGCTTAGGGCTACATCAATGGCAAACAAAGCATAGAGATAGAACTTGAATTTGCTTTATTGTGTCAAGTATCAATGAGCTAGCACAAACCGTGTTTGATTTAGAGTTCCAAATACATGTATCCCTATAGGAGAAAACAGAGTGAAACGTAAAAATGAAAACGGTTACTGCAAACGAATGGTTGAACGTAGAAGAATGAAATTTGGTGAGCCATGTGGTTTTGGTGTACTGATCATTACCTGAAAGAATCATCAAGATTGGGTGAAAAAATGTTTACTGAGATTTCAGGCATATCGTAGTTTTTTGTAAGCTTGGCAACCCCATTCCATGAAAGTGATTTTCGCCAGTCTCTGCTTAGGACTACATCAACGGCAAACAAAGCATTCAGATAGAACTTTAAAATGCTTTATTGTGTCAAGTTTCAAAGAGCTAGCACAATCCGTGTTTGATTTAGAGTTCCAAATACATGTATCCCTATTGGAGAAAACAGAGTGAAACCTAAAAATGAAAACGGTTACTGCAAACGAACGGTTTAACCTAGAAGAACGAAATTTGGTGAGCCAAGTGGTTTTGGTGTACTGATCATTACCTGAAAGAATCATCAAGATTGGGTGAAAAAATGTTTGAAGAGATTTCAGGCAACTCGTAGTTTTTTGGAAGCTTGGCAACCCCTTTCCATGAAAGTGATTTTCACCAGTCTCTGCTTTGGTCTACATCAACAGCAAACAAAGCATAGAGATAGAACTTGAAACTGCTTTATTGTGTCAAGTTTCAAAGAGCTAGCACAAACCGTGTTTAATTTAGAGTTGCAAATACTTGTAACCCTATAGAAGAAAACAGAGTGAAACCTAAAAATTAAAACGGTTACTGCAAACGAACGGTTGAACCTAGAAAAACGAAATTTTGTGAGCCAAGTAGTTTTGGTGTACTGATCATTACCTGAAAGAATCATCAAGATTGGGTGAAAAAATGTTCGCTGAGATTTCAGGCAACTACAATTTTTTTGGAAGATTGGCAACCCCTTTCCATGAAAGTGATTTTCGCCAGTCTCTACTTAGGGATACATCAACAGCAAACAAACCAAAGAGATAAAATTTGAAACTTCTTTATTGTGTCAAGTTTCAAAGAGCTAGCACAAACCGTGTCTGCTTTAGAGTTCCAAATACATGTATCCCTATAGGAGAAAACAGAGTGAAACCTAAAAATGAAAACGTTTACTGCAAACGAACGGTTGAACCTCGAAGAACGAAATTTGGTGAGCCAAGTGGTTTTGGTGTACTGATCATTTCCTGAAAGAATCATTAAGATTGGGTGAAAAACATGTTTGCTGAGATTTCAGGCAACTCGTAGTTTTTTGGAAGCTTGGCAACCCCTTTCCATGAAAGTGATTTTTACCAGTCTCTGCTTAGGTCTACATCAACAGCAAAAAAAAGCGTAGAGATAGAACTTGAAAGTGCTTTATTGTGTCAAGTTTCAAAGAGCTAGCACAAACCGAGTTTGATTTAGAGTTCCAAATACATGTATCCCTATAGAAGAAAACAGAGTGAAACCTAAAAATGAAAATGGTTACTGCAAATGAACGGTTGAACCTAGAAGAACGAAATTTGGTGAGCCAAGTGGTTTTGGTGTACTGATCATTACCTGAAAGAATCATCAAGATTGGGTAAAAAAATATTTGCTGAGATTTCAGGCAACTCGTAGTTTTTTGGAAGCTTGGCAACCCCTTTCCATGAAAGTTGTTTTCGCCAGTCTCTGCTTGGGGCTACATCAACAGCAAACAAAGCATAGAGATAGAACTTGAAAGTGCTTTATTGTGTCAAGTTTCAAAGAGCTAGCACAAACCGTGTTTGATTTAGAGTTCCAAATACATGTATTTCTATAGCAGAAAACAGAGTGAAACCTAAAAATGAAAACGGTTACTGCAAACGAACGGTTGAACCTAGAATAACGAAATTTTGCGAGCCAAGTGGTTTTGGTGTACTGATCATTACCTGTAAGAATCATCAAGATTGGGTGAAAAAATGTTTGCTGAGATTTCAGGAAACTCGTAGTTTTTTGGAAGCTTGGCAACCACTTTCCATGAAAGTGATTCTCGCCAGTCTTTCCTTAGGGCTACATCAACAGCATACAATCCATAGAGATAGAACTTAAAACTGCTTTATTGGGTCAAGTTTCAGAGAGCTAGCACAAACCGTGTTTGATTTAGAGTTCCAAATACATGTATCCCTATAGGAGAAAACAGAGTGAAACCTAAAAATGAAAACGGTTACTGCAAACGAACGGTTGAACCTAGAAGAACGAAATTTGGTGAGCCAAGTGGTTTTGGTGTACTGATCATTACCTGAAAGAATCATAGGTTTTGGTGAAAAAATATTTGCTGAGATTTCAGGCAACTCGTAGTTTTTTGGAAGCTTGGCAACCCCTTTCCATAAAAGTGATTTTGCCAGTCTCTGCTTAGGGCTACATCAAGAGCATACAAAGCATAGAGATAGAACCTGAAACTGCTTTATTGTGTTAAGTTTCAAAGAGCTAGCACAAACCGTGTTTGATTTAGAGTTCCAAATACATGTATCCCTATAGGAGAAAACAGAGTGAAACCTAAAAATGAAAACGGTTACTGCAAACGAACGGTTGAACCTAGAAGAACGAAATTTGGTGAGTCAAGTGGTTTTGGTGTACTGATCATTACCTGAAAGAATCATCAAGATTGGGTGAAAAAATGTTTGAAGAGATTTCAGGCAACTCGTAGTTTTTTGGAAGCTTGGCAACCCCTTTCCATGAAAGTGATTTTCGCCACTCACTGCTTAGGGCTACATCAACAGTAAACAAAGAATAGCGAAAGAACTTGAAACTTCTTTATTGTGTCAAGTTTCAAAGAGCTAGCACAAACCGTGTTTGATTTAGAGTTCCAAATACATGTATCCCTATAGGAGAAAAGAGAGTGAAACTTAAAAATGAAAACGGTTACTGCAAACGAACGGTTGAACGTAGAAGAATGAAATTTGGTGAGCCAAGTGGTTTTGGTGTACTGATCATTACCTGAAAGAATCATCAAGATTTGGTGAAAAAATGTTTGAAGAGATTTCAGGCAACTCGTAGTTTTTTGGAAGCTTGGCAACCCCTTTCCATGAAAGTGATTTTCGCAAGCCTCTGCTTAGGGCTACTTCAATGGCAAACAAAGCATAGAGATAGAACTTGAATTTGCTTTATTGTGTCAAGTTTCAAAGAGCTAGCACAAACCGTGTTTGATTTAGAGTTCCAAATACATGTATCCCTATAGGAGAAAACAGAGTGAAACGTAAAAATGAAAACGGTTACTGCAAACGAATGGTTGAAAGTAGAAGAATGAAATTTGGTGAGCCATGTGGTTTTGGTGTACTGATCATTACCTGAAAGAATCATCAAGATTGGGTGAAAAAATATTTGCTGAGATTTCAGGCAACTCGTAGTTTTTTGAAAGCTTGGCAACCCCTTTCCATGAAAGTGATTTTCGCCAGTCTCTGCTTTGGGCTACATCAACAGCAAACAAACCATAGAGATAGAACTTGAAACTGCTTCATTTTGTCAAGTTTCAAAGAACTAGCACAAACCGTGTTTTATTTAGAGTTCCAAATACATGTATCCCTGTAGGAGAAAACAGAGTGAAACCTAAAAATGAAAACGGTTACTGCAAACGAACGGTTGAACCTAGAAGAACGAAATTTGGTGAGCCAAGTGGTTTTGGTATACTGATCCTTACCTGAAAGAATCATCAAGAATGGGTGAAAAAATGTTTGTTGAGATTTCAGGCAACTCATAGTTTTTTGGAAGCTTGGCAACCCGTTTCCATGAAAGTGATTTTCGCCAGTCTCTGCTTAGGGCTACATCAACAGCAAACAAAGCATAGAGATAGAACTTGAAACTGCTTTATTGTGTCTAGTTTCAAAGAGCTAGCACAAACCGTGTTTGATTTAGAGTTCCAAATACATGTATCCCTGTAGGAGAAAACAGAGTGAAATCTAAAAATGAAAACGGTTACAGCAAACGAATTGTTGAACCTAGAAGAACGAAATTTGGTGAGCCAAGTGGTTTTGGTGTACTGATCATTACCTGAAAGAATCATCAAGATTGGGTGAAAAAATGTTTACTGAGATTTCAGGCATATCGTAGTTTTTTGTAAACTTGGCAACCCCTTTCCATGAAAGTGATTTTTGCCAGTCTCTGCTTAGGGCTACATCAACGGCAAACAAAGCATTCAGATAGAACTTGAAAATGCTTTATTGTGTCAAGTTTCAAAGAGCTAGCACAATCCGTGTTTGATTTAGAGTTCCAAATACATGTATCCCTATTGGAGAAAACAGAGTGAAACCTAAAAATGAAAACGGTTACTGCAAACGAACGGTTTCACCTAGAAGAACGAAATTTGGTGAGCCAAGTGGTTTTGGTGTACTGATCATTACCTGAAAGAATCATCAAGATTGGGTGAAAAAATGTTTGAAGAGATCTCAGGCAACTCGTAGTTTTTTGGAAGCTTGGCAACCCCTTTCCATGAAAGTGATTTTCACAAGCCTCTGCTTAGGGCTACATCAATGGCAAACAAAGCATAGAGATAGAACTTGAATTTGGTTTATTGTGTCAAGTTTCAAAGAGCTAGCACAAACCGTGTTTGATTTAGAGTTCCAAATACATGTATCCCTATAGGAGAAAACAGAGTGAAACGTAAAAATGAAAACGGTTACTGCAAACGAACGGTTGAACGTAGAAGAATGAAATTTGGTCAGCCAAGTGGTTTTGATGTACTGATCATTACCTGAAAGAATCATCAAGATTGGGTGAAAAAATGTTTGCTGAGATTTCAGGCAACTCGTAGTTTTTTGGAAGCTTGGCAACCCCTTTCCATGAAAGTGATTTTCGCCAGTCTCTGCTTAGGGCTACATCAACAGCAAACAAAGCATAGAGATAGAACTTGAAACTGCTTCATTGTGTCAAGTTTCAAAGAACTAGCACAAACCGTGTTTGATTTAGAGTTCCAAATACATGTATCCCTATAGGAGAAAACAGAGTGAAACCTAAAAATGAAAACGGTTACTGCAAACGAACGGTTGAACCTAGAAGAACGAAATTTGGTGAGCCAAGTGCTTTTGGTGTACTGATCATTACCTGAAAGAATCATCAAGATTGGGTGAAAAAATATTTGCTGAGATTTCAGGCAACTCATCGTTTTTTGGAAGCTTGGCAACCCCTTTCTATGAAAGTGATTTTCGGCAGTCTCTGCTTAGGGCTACATCAACAGCAAACAAAGCATAGAGATAGAACTTAAAACTGCTTTACTGTGTCTAGTTTCAAAGAGCTAGCACAAACCGTGTTTGATATTAGAGTTCCAAATACATGTATCTTTGTAGGAGAAAACAGAGTGAAACCTAAAAATGAAAACTGTTACTGCAAACGAACGGTTGAACCTAGAAGAACGAAATTTGGTGAGCCAAGGGGTTTTGGTGTACTGATCATTACCTGAAAGAATCATCAAGATTCGGTGAAAAAATGTTTGCTGAGATTTCAGGCAACTCATAGTTTTTTGGAAGCTTGGCAACCCCTTTCCATGAAAGTGATTTTCGCCAGTCTCTGCTTAGGGCTACATCAACAGCAAACAAAGCATAGAGATAGAACTTGAAACTGCTTTATTTTGTCTAGTTTCAAAGAGCTAGCACAAACCGTGTTTGATTTAGAGTTCCAAATACATGTATCCCTGTAGGAGAAAACAGAGTGAAATCTAAAAATGAAAACGGTTACAGCAAACGAATGGTTAAACCTAGAAGAACGAAATTTGGTGAGCCAAGTGGTTTTGGTGTACTGATCATTTCCTGAAAGAATCGTCAAGATTGGGTGAAGAAATGTTTGCTGAGATTTCAGGCAACTCGTAGTTTTTTGGAAGCTTGGCAACCCCTTTCCATGAAAGTGATTTTCGCCAGTCTCTGCTTAGGGCTACATCAACAGCAAACAAACCATAGAGATAGAACTTGAACTGCTTTATTGTGTCAAGTTTCAAAAAGCTACCACAAACCGTGTTTGATTTAGAGTTCCAAATACATGTATCCCTGTAGGAGAAAACAGAGTGAAAACTAAAAATGAAAACGGTTACTGCAAACGAACGGTTGAACCTAGAAGAACGAAATTATTTGAGCCAAGTGGTTTTGGTGTACTGATCATTACCTGAAAGAATCATCAAGATTGGGTGAAAAAATGTTTGCTGAGATTTCAGGCAACTCGTAGTTTTTTGGAAGCTTGGCAACCCCTTTCCATTAAAGTGATTTTCGCCAGTCTCTGCTTAGGGCTACATCAACAGCAAACAAAACATAGAGATAGAACATCAAACTGCTTCATTGTGTCAAGTTTCAAAGAGCTAGCACAAACCGTGTTTGATTTAGAGTTCCAAATACATGTATCCCTATAGGAGAAAACAGAGTGAAACCTAAAAATGAAAACGGTTACTGCAAACGAACGGTTGAACCTAGAAGAAAGAAATTTGGTGATCCAAGTGGTTTTGGTGTACTGATCATTACATGAAAGAATCATCAAGATTGGGTGAAAAAATGTTTGCTGAGATTTCATGAAACTCGTAGTTGTTTGGAAGCTTGGCTACCGCTTTCCATGAAAGTGATTTTCGCCAGTCTCGGCTTAGGGCTACATCAACAGCAAACAAAGCATAGAGATAGAACTTGAAACTGCTTTATTGTGTCAAGTTTCAAAGAACTAGCACAAACCGTGTTTGATTTACAGTTCCAAATACATGTATCCCTGTAGGAGAAAACAGAGTGAAACCTAAAAATGAAAACGGTTACTGCAAACGAACGGTTGAACCTAGAAGAACGAAATTTGGTGAGCCAAGTGGTTTTGGTGTAATGATCATTACCTGAAAGAATCATCAAGATTGGGTGAAAAAATGTTTGTTGAGATTTCAGGCAACTCATACTTTTTGGAAGCTTGGCAACCCGTTTCCATGAAAGTGATTTTCGCCAGTCTCTGCTTAGGGCTACATCAACAGCAAACAAAGCATAGAGTTAGAACTTTAAACTGCTTTATTGTGTCTAGTTTCAAAGAGCTAGCACAAACCGTGTTTGATTTAGAGTTCCAAATACATGTATCCCTGTAGGAGAAAACAGAGTCAAATCTAAAAATGAAAACGGTTACTGCAAACGAACGGTTGAACCTAGAAGAAAGAAATTTGGTGAGCCAAGTGGTTTTGGTGTACTGATCATTACCTGAAAGAATCATCAAGATTGGGTGAAAAAATGTTTGCTGAGATTTCAGGCAACTCGTAGTTTTTTGGAAGCTTGGCAACCCCTTTCCATTAAAGTGATTTTCGCCAGTCTCTGCTTAGGGCTACATCAACAGCAAACAAAACATAGAGATAGAACATCAAACTGCTTCATTGTGTCAAGTTTCAAAGAGCTAGCACAAACCGTGTTTGATTTAGAGTTCCAAATACATGTATCCCTATAGGAGAAAGCAGAGTGAAACCTAAAAATGAAAACGGTTACTGCAAACGAACGGTTGAACCTAGAAGAAAGAAATTTGGTGATCCAAGTGGTTTTGGTGTACTGATCATTACATGAAAGAATCATCAAGATTGGGTGAAAAAATGTTTGCTGAGATTTCATGAAACTCGTAGTTGTTTGGAAGCTTGGCTACCGCTTTCCATGAAAGTGATTTTCGCCAGTCTCAGCTTAGGGCTACATCAACAGCAAACAAAGCATAGAGATAGAACTTGAAACTGCTTTATTGTGTCAAGTTTCAAAGAACTAGCACAAACCGTGTTTGATTTACAGTTCCAAATACATGTATCCCTGTAGGAGAAAACAGAGTGAAACCTAAAAATGAAAATGGTTACTGCAAACGAACGGTTGAACCTAGAAGAACGAAATTTGGTGAGCCAAGTGGTTTTGGTGTAATGATCATTACCTGAAAGAATCATCAAGATTGGGTGAAAAAATATTTGTTGAGATTTCAGGCAACTCATACTTTTTGGAAGCTTGGCAACCCGTTTCCATGAAAGTGATTTTCGCCAGTCTCTGCTTAGGGCTACATCAACAGCAAACAAAGCATAGAGTTAGAACTTTAAACTGCTTTATTGTGTCTAGTTTCAAAGAGCTAGCACAAACCGTGTTTGATTTAGAGTTCCAAATACATGTATCCCTGTAGGAGAAAACAGAGTCAAATCTAAAAATGAAAACGGTTACAGCAAACGAATGGTTGAACCTAGAAGAACGAAATTTGGTGAGCCAAGTGGTTTTGGTGTACTGATCATTACCTGAAAGAATCATCAAGATTGGGTGAAAAAATGTTTACTGAGATTTCAGGCATATCGTAGTTTTTGGTAAGCTTGGCAACCCCTTTCCATGAAAGTGATTTTCGCCAGTCTCTGCTTAGGGCTACATCAACGGCAAACAAAGCATTGAGATAGAACTTGAAAATGCTTTATTGTGTCAAGTTATAAAGAGCTAGCACAATCCGTGTTTGATTTAGAGTTCCAAATACATGTATCCCTATAGGAGAAAACAGATTGAAACCTAAAAATGAAAACGGTTACTGCAAACGAACGGTTTAACCAAGAAGAACGAAATTTGGTGAGCCAAGTGGTTTTGGTGTACTGATCATTACCTGAAAGAATCATCAAGATTGGGTGAAAAAATGTTTGAAGAGATTTCAGGCAACTCGTAGTTTTTTGGAAGCTTGGCAACCCCTTTCCATGAAAGTGATTTTCGCCAGTCTCTGCTTAGGTCTACATGAACAGCAAACAAAGTATAGAGATAGAACTTGAAACTGCTTCATTGTGTCAAGTTTCAAAGAACTAGCCCAAACCGTGTTTGATTTAGAGTTCCAAATACATGTATCCCTATAGGAGAAACCAGAGTGAAACCTAAAAATGAAAACGGTTACTGCAAACGAACGGTTGAACCTAGAAGAACGAAATTTGGTGAGCCAAGTGCTTTTGGTGTACTGATCATTACCTGAAAGAATCATCAAGATTGGGTGAAAAAATATTTGCTGAGATTTCAGGCAACTCATCGTTTTTTGGAAGCTTGGCAACCCCTTTCTATGAAAGTGATTTTCGGCAGTCTCTGCTTAGGGCTACATCAACAGCAAACAAAGCATAGAGATAGAACTTAAAACTGCTTTACTGTGTCAAGTTTCAAAGAGCTAGCACAAACCGTGTTTGATATAGAGTTCCAAATACATGTATCTTTGTAGGAGAAAACAGAGTGAAACCTAAAAATGAAAACGGTTACTGCAAACGAACGGTTGAACCTAGAAGAACGAAATTTGGTGAGCCAAGTGGTTTTGGTGTACTGATCATTACCTGAAAAAATCATCAAGATTCGGTGAAAAAATGTTTGCTGAGATTTCAGGCAACTCGTAGTTTTTTGGAAGCTTGGCAACCCCTTTCCATGAAAGTGATTTTCGCCAGTCTCTGCTTACGGCTACATCAACAGCAAACAAAGCATAGAGATAGAACTTGAAACTGCTTTATTTTGTCTAGTTTCAAAGAGCTAGCACAAACCGTGTTTGATTTAGAGTTTCAAATACATGTATCCCTGTAAAAGAAAACAGAGTGAAATCTAAAAATGAAAACGGTTACAGCAAACGAATGGTTAAACCTAGAAGAACGAAGTTTGGTGAGCCAAGTGGTTTTGGTGTACTGATCATTACCTGAAAGAATCGTCAAGATTGTGTGAATAAATGTTTGCTGAGATTTCAGGCAACTCGTAGTTTTTTGGAAGCTTGGCAACCCCTTTCCATGAAAGTGATTTTCGCCAGTCTCTGCTTAGGGCTACATCAACAGCAAACAACGCATAGAGATAGAACTTCAAACTGCTTCATTGTGTCAAATTTCAAAGACCTAGCACAAACCGTGTTTGATTTAGAGTTCCAAATACATGTATCCCTATAGGAGAAAGCAGAGTGAAACCTAAAAATGAAAACGGTTACTGCAAACGAACGGTTGAACCTAGAAGAAAGAAATTTGGTGAGCCAAGTGGTTTTGGTGTACTGATCATTACCTGAAAGAATCATCAAGATTGGGTGAAAAAATGTTTGCTGAGATTTCAGGCAACTCGTAGTTGTTTGGAAGCTTGGCTACCGCTTTCCATGAAAGTGATTTTCGCCAGTCTCTGCTTAGGGCTACATCAACAGCAAACAAAGCATAGAGATAGAACTTGAAACTGCTTTATTGTGTCAAGTTTCAAAGAGCTTGCACAAACCCTGTTTGATTTAGAGTTCCAAATACATGTATCCCTATAGGAGAAAACAGAGTGAAACCTAAAAATGAAAACGGTTACTGCAAACGAACGGTTGAACCTAGAAGAACGAAAATTGGTGAGCCAAGTGGTTTTGGTGTACTCATCATTACCTGAAAGAATCATCAAGATTGGGTTAAAAAATGTTTCCTGAGATTTCAGGCAACTCGTAGTTGTTTGGAAGCTTGGCAACCCCTTTCCATGAAAGTGATTTTCGCCAGTCTCTGCTTAGGGCTACATCAACGGCAAACAAAGCATAGAGATAGAACTTGAAACTGCTTTATTGTGTCAAGTTTCAAAGAACTAGCACAAACCGTGTTTGATTTAGAGTTCCAAATACATGTATCCCTGTAGGAGAAAAGAGAGTGAAACCTAAAAATGAAAACGATTACTGCAAACGAATGGTTAAACCTAGAAGAACGAAATTTGGTGAGGCTAGTGGTTTTGGTGTACTGATCATTACTGAAAGAATCATCAAGATTGGGTGAAAAAATGTTTGCTGAAATTTCAGGCAACTTGTAGTTTTTTGGAAGCTTGGCAACCCCTTTCCATGAAAGTGATTTTCGCCAGTCTCTGCTTAGGGCTACATCAACAGCAAACAAACCATAGAGATAGAACTTGAAACTGCTTTACTGTGTCAAGTTTCAAAGAGCTAGCACAAACCGTGTTTGATTTAGAGTTCCAAATACATTGTATCCCTATAGGAGAAAACAAAGTGAAACATAAAAATGAAAACGGTTACTGCAAACGAACGGTTGAACCTAGAATAACGAAATTTTGTGAGCCAAGTGGTTTTGGTGTACTGATCATTACCTGAAAGAATCATCAAGATTGGGTGAAAAAATGTCTGCTGAGATTTCAGGCAACTCGTACTTGTTTGGAAGCTCTGCAACCCCTTTCCATGAAAGTGATTTTCGCCAGTCTCTGCTTAGGGCTACATCAACAGCAAACAAAGCATAGAGATAGAACTTGAAACTGCTTTATTGTGTCAAGTTTCAAAGAGCTAGCACAATCCGTGTTTGATTTAGAGTTCCAAATACATGTATCCCCATAGGAGAAAACAGAGTGAAACGTAAAAATAAAAACGGTCACTGCAAACGAACTGGTGAACCTAGAAGAACGAAATTTGGTTAGCCAAGTGGTTTTGGTGTACTGATCATTACCTGAAAGAATCATCAAGATTGGGTTAAAAAATGATTGCTGAGATCTCAGGCAACTCGTAGTTTTTTGGAGGCTTGGCAACCCCTTTCCATGAGAGTGATTTTCGACAGTCTCTGCTTAGGGCTACATCAACAGCAAACAAAGCATAGAGATAGAACTTGAAATTGCTTTATTGTGTCAAGTTTCAAAGAGCTAGCACAAACCGTGTTTGATTTAGAGTTCCAAATACATGTATCCCTATAGGAGAAAAAAGAGTGAAACCTAAAAATGAAAACGGTTACTGCAAACGAACGGTTGAACCTAGAAGAACGAAATTTGGTGAGCCAAGTGGTTTTTGTGTACTGATCATTGCCTGAAAGAATAATCAAGATTGGGTGAAAAAATGTTTGCTGAGATTTCAGGCAACTCGTAGTTGTTTGGAAGCTTGGCAACCCCTTTCCATTAAAGTGATTTTCGCCAGTCTCTGCTTAGGGCTACATCAACAGCAAACAAAGCATAGAGATAGAACTTCAAACTGCTTCATTGTGTCAAGTTTCAAAGAGCTAGCACAAACCGTGTTTGATTTAGAGTTCCAAATACATGTATCCCTATAGGAGGAAACAGAGTGAAACGTAAAAATGAAAACGGTTACTGCAAACGAACGGTTGAACGTAGAAGAATGAAATTTGGTGAGCCAAGTGCTTTTGGTGTACTGATCATTACCTGAAAGAATCATCAAGATTGGGTGAAAAAATGTTTGCTGAGATTTCAGGCAACTCGTAGTTTTTTGGAAGATTGGCAACCCCTTTCCATGAAAGTGATTTTCGCCAGTCTCTGCTTAGGGCCACATCAACCGAAAAAAAAACCATAGAGATAGAACTTGAAAATGCTTTATTGTGTCAAGTTTCAAAGAGCTAGCACAAACCGTGTTTTATTTAGAGTTCCAAATACATGTATCCCTATTGGAGGAAACAGAGTGAAACGTAAAAATGAAAACGGTTACTGCAAACGAACGGTTGAACGTAGAAGAACGAAATTTGGTGAGCCAAGTGGTTTTGGTGTACTGATCATTACCTGAAAGAATCATCAAGATTGGGTGAAAAAATGTTTGTTGAGATTTTAAGCAACTCGTAGGTGTTTGGAAGCTTGGAAACCCCTTTCCATGAAAGTGATTTTCGCCAGTCTCTGCTTAGGGCCACATCAACCGAAAAAAAAACCATAGAGATAGAACTTGAAAATGCTTTATTGTGTCAAGTTTCAAAGAGCTAGCACAAACCGTGTTTTATTTAGAGTTCCAAATACATGTATCCCTATTGGAGAAAACAGAGTGAAACCTAAAAATAAAAACGGTTACTGCAAATGAACGGTTTAACCTAGAAGAACGAAATTTGGTGAGCCAAGTGGTTTTGGTGTACTGATCATTACCTGAAAGAATCATCAAGATTGGGTGAAAAAATGTTTGCTGAGATTTCAGGCAACTCGTAGTTTTTTGGAAGCGTGGCAACCCCTTTCCATGAAAGTGATTTTCGCCAGTCTCTGCTTAGGGCCACATCAACCGCAAACAAACCATAGAGATAGAACTTGAAAATGCTTTATTGTGTCAAGTTTCAAAGAGCTAGCACAAACCGTGTTTTATTTAGAGTTCCAAATACATGTATCCCTGTAGGAGAAAATAGAGTGAAACCTAAAAATGAAAATAGTTACTGCAAACGAATGGTTAAACCTAGAAGAACGAAATTTGGTGAGCCAAGTGGTTTTGGTGTACTGATCATTACCAGAATGAATCATCAAGATTGGGTGAAAAAATGTTTGCTGAGATTTCAGGCAACTCGCAGTTTTTGGAAGCTTGGCAACCCCTTTCCATGAAAGTGATTTTCGCCAGTCTCTGCTTAGGGCTACATCAAGAGCAAACAAAGCATAGAGATAGAACTTGAAACTGCTTTGTTGTGTCAAGTTTCAAAGAGCTAGCACAAACCGTGTTTTATTTAGAGTTCCAAATACATGTATCCCTATAGAAGAAAAAAGAGTGAAACCTAAAAATGAAAACGGTTACTGCAAACGAACGGTTGAACCTAGAAGATAAGAAATTTGGTGAGCCAAGTGGTTTTGGTGTACTGATCATTACCTGAAAGAATCATCAAGATTGGGTGAAAAAATGTTTCCTGACATTTCAGGTAACTCGTAGTTGTTTGGAGGATTGGCCACACCTTTCCATAAAAGTGATTTTTGCCAGTCTCTGCTTAGGGCTACATCAACAGCAAACAAAGCATAGAGATAGAACTTGAAACTGCTTTATTGTTTGAAGATTCAAAGAGCTAGCACAAACCGTGTTTGATTTAGAGTTCCAAATACATGTATCCCTATAGGAGAAAACAGAGTGAAACCTAAAAATGAAAACGGTTACTGCAAACGAACGGTTTAACCTAGAAGAACGAAATTTGGTGAGCCAAGTGGTTTTGGTGTACTGATCATTACCTGAAAGAATCATCAAGATTGGGTGAAAAAATGTTTGCTCAGATTTCAGGCAACTCGTAGTTTTCTGGGAGCTTGGCAACCCCTTTACATAAAAGTGATTTTCGCCAGTCTCTGCTTAGGGCCACATCAACCGCAAACAAACCATAGAGATAGAAATTGGAACTGCTTTATTGTGTCAAGTTTCAAAGAGCTAGCACAAACCGTGTTTGATTTAGAGTTCCAAATACATGTATCCCTATAGGAGAAAACAGAGTGAAACCTAAAAATGAAAACGGTTACTGCAAACGAACGGTTAAACCTAGAAGAAAGAAATTTGGGGAGCTGAGTGGTTTTGGTGTCCTGATCATTACCTAAAGGAATCATCAAGATTGGGTGAAAAAATGTTTGCTGAGATTTCAGGCAACTCGTAGTTTTTTGGAAGCTTGGCAACCCCTTTCCATGAAAGTGATTTTCGCCAGCCTCTGCTTAGGGCTACATCAACAGCAAACAAAGCATAGAAATAGAACTTGAAACTGCTATATTGTGTCAAGTTTCAAAAAGCTAGCACAAACCGTGTTTGATTTAGAGTTCCAAATACATGTATCCATATAGGAGAAAACACAGTGAAACCTCAAAATGAAAACGGTTACTGCAAACGAACGGTTTAACCTAGAAGAACGAAATTTGGTGAGCCAAGTGGTTTGTGTACGGATCCATTACCTGAAAGAATCATCAGATTGGGTGAAATAATGTTTGCTGAGATTTCAGGCAACTCGTTGTTTCTTGGATGCTTGGCAACCCCTTTCCATGAAAGTGCATTTCGCCAGTCTCTGCTTAGGGCTACATCAACAGCAAACAAAGCATAGAGATAGAACTTGAAACTGCTTTATTGTGTCAAGTTTCAAAGAGCTAGCAAAAACCGTGTTTTATTTAGAGTTCCAAATACATGTATCCCTATAGGAGAAAAACAGAGTGAAACGTAAAAATGAAAACGGTTACTGCAAACGATCGGTTGAACCTAGAAGAAAGAAATTTGGTGAGCCAAGTGGTTTTGGTGTACTGATCATTACCTGAAAGAATCATCAAGATTGGGTGAAAATGTGTTTGCTGAGATTTAAGGCAACTCGTAGTTGTTTGGAAGCTCGGCTACCCATTTCCATAAAAGTGATTTTCGCCAGTCTCTGCTTAGGGCTACATCAACAGCAAACAAAGCATAGAGATAGAACTTGAAACTGATTTATTGTGTCAAGTTTCAAAGAGATAGCACAAACCGTGTTTGATTTAGACTTCCAAATACATGTATCCCTATGGGAGGAAAAAGAGTGAAACCTAAAAATAAAAACGGTTACTGCAAACGAACGGTTGAACCTAGAAGAACGAAATTTGGTGAACCAAGTGGTTGTGGTGTACTGATCATTACCTGAATGAATCATCAAGATTGGGTGAAAAAATGTTTGCTGAGATTACAGGAAACTCGCAGTTTTTTGGAAGCTTGGCAACCCCTTTCCATGAAAGTGATTTTTGCCAGTCTCTGCTTAGGGCTACATCAACAGCAAACAAAGCATAGAAATAGAACTTGAAACTGCTTGATTGTGTCAAGTTTCAAAGAGCTAGCACGAACTGTGTTTGATTTAGAGTTCCAAATACATGTATCCCTGTAGGAGAAAACAGAGTGAAACCTAAAAATGAAAATGGTTACTGCAATCGAATGGTTAAACCTAGAAGAACGAAATTTGGTGAGCCAAGTGGTTTTCGTGTACTGATCATTACGTGAATGAATCATCAAGATTGGGTGAAAAAATGTTTGCTGAGATTTCAGGCAACTCGTAGTTTTTTGGAAGCTTGGCAACCCCTTTCCATGAGAGTGATTTTCGACAGTCTCTGCTTAGGGCTACATCAACAGCAAACAAACCATAGTGATAGAACTTGAAACTGCTTTATTGTGTCAAGTTTCAAAGAGCTAGCACAAACCGTGTTTGATTTAGAGTTCCAAATACATGTATCCCTATAGGAGAAAACAGAGTGAAACCTAAAAATGAAAACGGTTACTGCAAACGAACGGTTTAACCTAGAAGAACGAAATTTGGTGAGCCAAGTGGTTTTGGTGTACTGATCATTACCTGAAAGAATCATCAAGATTGGGTGAAAAAATGTCTGCTGAGATTTCAGGCAACTCGTAGTTTTTTGGAAGCTTGACAACCCCTTTCCATGAAAGTGATTTTCGCCAGTCTCTGCTTAGGGCTACATCAACAGCAAACAAAGCATAGAGATAGAGCATGAAACTGCTTTATTGTGTTAAGTTTCAAAGAGCTAGCAAAAACCGTCTTTGATTTAGAGTTCCAAATACATGTATCGCTATAGGAGAAACCAGAGTGAAACTTAAAAATGAAAACGGTTTCTACAAACAAACGGTTGAACCTAGAAGAACGAAATTTGGTGAGCCAAATGCTTTTGGTGTACTGATCATTACCTGAAAGAATCATCAAGATTGGGTGAAAAAATGTTTGCTGAGATTTCAGGCAACTCGTAGTTTTCTGGAAGCTTGGCAACCCCTTTCCATGAAAGTGATTTTCGCCAGTCTCTGCTTAGGTCCACATCAACTGCAAACAAACCATAGAGATAGAACTTGAAACTGCTTTATTGTGTCAAGTTTCAAAGAGCTAGCACAAACCGTGTTTGATTTAGAGTTCCAAATACATGTATCCCTATAGGAGAAACTGAGTGAAACCTAAAAATGAAAACGGTTACTGCAAACGAACGGTTAAACCTAGAAGAAAGAAATTTGGGGAGCCAAGTGGTTTTGGTGTACTTATCATTACCTGAAGGAATCATCAAGATTGGGTTAAAAAATGTTTGCTGAGATTTCAGGCAACTCGTAGTTTTTTGGAAGTGTGGCAACCCCTTTCCATGAAAGTGATTTTCGCCAGTCTGTGCTTAGGGATACATCAACAGGAAACAAACCATAGAGAGAGAACTTGAAACTCCTTTATTGTGTCAAGTTTCAAAAAGCTAGCAGAAACCGTGTTTGATTTAGAGTTCCAAATACATGTATCCCTATAGGAGAAAACAGAGTGAAACCTAAAAATGAAAACGGTTATTGCAAACGAACGGTTGAACCTAGAAGAAAGAAATTTGGTGAGCCAAGTGGTTTGGGTGTACTGATCATTACCTGAAAGAATCATCAAGATTGGGTGAAAAAGTGTTTGCTGAGATTTCAGGCAACTCGTAGTGTTTTGGAAGCTTGGCAACCCCTTTCCATGAAAGTGATTCTCGCCAGTCTCTGCTTATGGCTACATCAACAGTAAACAAACCATAGAGATAGAACTTGAAACTGCTTTATTGTGCAAGTTTCAAAGAGCTAGCACAAACCGTGTTTGATTTAGAGTTCCAAATACATGTATCCGATTAGGAGAAAACAGAGTGAAACCTCAAAATTAAAATGGTTACTGCAAATGAACGGTTTAACCTAGCAGAACGAAATTTGGTGAGCCAGTGGGATTTGTGTACTGATCATTCCCTAAAAGTATCATCAAGATTGAGTGAAAACGTGTTTGCTGAGATTTCAGGAATCTCGTAGTTTTTTGGAAGCTTGGCAACCCCTTTCAATGAAAGTGTTTCTCGCCAGTCTCTGCTTAAAGCTACATCAACAGCAAACAAACCATAGAGATAGAACTTGAAACTGCTTTTTGGTGTCACATTTCAAAGAGCTAGCACAAACCGTGTTTGATTTAGAGTTCCAAATACATGTATCCGTATAGGAGAAAACAGAGTGAAACCTCAAAATAAAAACGGTTACTGCAAAAGTACGGTTTAACCTAGAAGAACAAAATTGGGTGAGCCAAGTGGGATTGGTGTACTGATCATTTCTTGAAAGTAGTATCAAGATTGGGTGAAAATGTGTTTGCTGAGATTTCAGGCAACTCGTAGTTTTTTGGAAGCTTGCAACCCCTTTCCATGAAAGTGTATCTCGTAAGTCTCTGCTTTTGGCTACATGAATAGAAAAAAAACCATAGAGATAGAACTTGAAACTGTTTTTTGTGTCAAGTTTCAAAGAGCTAGCACAAACCGTGTTTGATTTAGGTTTCAAAATACATGTATCCGTATAGGAGAAAACAGACTGAAACCTCAAAATGAAAACGGTTACTACAAACGAACGGTTTAACCTAGAAAAACGAAATTTGGTAACCCAAGTGGGATTGGTGTACTGATCATTCCCTGAAAGTATGATCAAGATTGGTAAAAATGTGTTTGCTGAGATTTAAGGCAACTCATAGTTTTTTGGAAGCTTGGCAACCCCTTTTCATGAAAGTGATTCTCGTTAGTCTCTACTTAGGGCTACATGAACAGCAAACAAACCATAGAGATAGACTTGAAACTGCTTTATTGTACAAGTTTCCAAGAGCTAGCACAAACCGTGTTTGATTTAGAGTTCCAAATACATGTATCCGTATAGGAGAAAACTTAGTGAAACCTCAAAATGGAAACGGTTACTACAAATTAATTGTTTAACCTTGAAGAACGAAATATCGTGAGTCAAGTGAGATTGGTGTTCTGATCATTCCCTGAAGTTATCATCGAGATGGGGTGAAAAAGTGTTTGCTAAGATTTCATGCAACTCGTAGTGTTTTGGAAGCTTGGCAACCCCTTTACATGAAAGTGATTCTTGCCAGTCTCTGCTTAGGGCGAAACCAACAGCAAACAAACCATAGAGATAGAACTTGAAACTGCTTTATTGTGCAAGTTTCAAAAAGCTAGCACAAACCGTGTTTGATTTAGAGTTCCAAATACATGTATCCGATTAGGAGAAAACAGAGTGAAACCTCAAAATGAAAATGGTTACTGCAAATGATCAGTTTAAAATAGAAGAACAAAATTTGGTTAGCCAAGTGGGATTGGTGTACTTATCATTCCCTGAATGTATCATCAAGATTGGGTGAAAAAGATTTTGCTGAGATTTCAGGCAACTCGTAGTTTTTTGGAAGCTTGGCAACACCTTTCCATGAAAGTGATATTCGCCAGTCTCGGCTTAGGGCTACATCAACAGCAAACAAACCATAGAGATAGAACTTGAAACTGCTTTATTGTGCAAGTTTCAAAGAGATAGCACAAACCGTGTTTGATTTAGAGTTCCAAATACATGTATCCGATTAGGAGAAAACAGAGTGAAACCTCAAAATGAAAATGGTTACTGCAAATGATCGGTTTAAAATAGAAGAAAAAAATTTGGTGAGCCAAGTGGGATTGGTGTACTTATCATTCCCTGAAAGTATCATCAAGATTTGGTGAAAATGTGTTTGCTGAGATTTCAGGCAACTCGTAGTTTTTTGGAAGTTTGGCAACCCCGTTCCATGAAAGTGTATTTCATAAGTCTCTGCTTTGGGCTACATCAACAGAAAACAAACCATAGATATAAAACTTGAAACTGCTTTATTGTGTCAAGTTTCAAAGAGCTAGCACAAACCGTGTTTGATTTAGAGTTCGAAATACATGTATTACTATAGGAAAAAAAAGAGTGAAACCTCAAAATGAAAAGCTTACTGCAAACGAACGGTTTAACCTAGAAGAAAGAAATTTCTGAGCAAAGTGGGATTGGTGTACTGATCATTACCTGAAAGTATCATCAAGATTCGGTGAAAAAGTGTTTGCTGAGATTTCAGGCAACTCATAGTTTTTTGGAAGCTTGGCAACTCCTTTCCATAAAAGTGATTCTCGCCAGTCTTTGCTGAGGGCTACATCAACAGCAAACAAACCACGGAGATAGAACTTTAAACTGCTTTATTGTGTCAGGTTTCAAAGAGCTAGCACAATCCATGTTTGATTTAGAGTTCCAAATACTTGTATCCCTATAGAAGAAAACAGACTGAAACCTCAAAATAAAAACGTTTACTGCAAACGAACGGTTTAACGTAGAATGACGAAATGTGGTTAGCCAACTGGGATTGGTGTACTTATCATTTTCTGAAAGTATCATCAAGATTGGGTGAAAAAGTGTTTGCTGAGATTTCAGGCAACTCATAGTTTTTTGAAAGCTTGGCAAACCCTTTCCATTAAAGTGATTCTCCCCAGTCTCTGCTTAGGGCTACATCAACAGCAAACAAACCATAGAGATAGAACTTCAAACTGCTTCATTGTGTCAAGTTTCAAAGAGCTAGCACAAACCCTGTTTGATTTAGAGTTAAAAATACATGTATCCCTATAGAAGAAAACAGAGTGAAACCTCAAAATGAAAACGGTTACTGCAAACGAACGTTTTAATCTAGAAAATCGAAATTTGGTGAGCCAAGTGAGATTGGTGTACTGATCATTCCCTGAAAGTATCATCACGATTGGGTGAAAAAGTGTTTGCTGAGATTTCAGGCCACCCGTAGTTTTTTGGAATCTTGGCAACCCCTTTCCATGAGAGTGATTCTCGCCAGCAGATGCTTAGGGCTACATAAACAGCAAACAAACCATACAGATAAAACTTGAAACTGCTTTATTGTGTCAAGTTTCAAAGAGCTAGCACAAACCGTGTTTGATTTAGAGTTCCAAATACATGTATCCCTATAGGAGAAAATAGAGTGAAACCTCAAAATGAAAACGGTTACTTCAAACGAATGGTTTAACCTAGAGGAACGAAATTTGGTTAGCCAATTGGGATTGGTGTACTGATCATTCCCTGAAAGTATCATCAAGATTGGGTGAAAAAGTGTTTGCTGAGATATCAGGCAACTCGTAGTTTTTTGGAAGCTTGGCAACCCCTTTCCATGAAAGTGATTCTCGCCAGTCTCTGCTTAGGACTACATCAACAGAAAACAACCATAGAGATAGAACTTCAAACTGCTTTACTGTGCAAGTTTCAAAGAGCTAGCACAAACCGTGTTTGATTTAGAGTTCCAAATACATGTATCCCTATAGGAGAAAACAGAGTGAAACCTCAAAATGAAAACGGTTATTGCAAACGAACGGTTTAACCTAGAAGAACGAAATTTGGTGAGCTAAATGAAATTGGTGTACTGATCATTCGCTGCAAGTATCATCAAGATTGGGTGAAAAAAGTGTTTGCTGAGATTTCAGGCAACTCGTAGTTTTTTGGAAGCTTGGCAAGCCCTAACCATGAAAGTGATTCTCGCCAGACTCTGCTTAGGGCTACATCAACAGCAAACAAACCATAGAGATAGAACTTGAAACTACTTTATTGTGGAAGTTTCAAAGAGCTAGCGCAAACCGTGTTTAATTTAGAGTTCCAAATACATGTATCCATAGAGGAGAAAACAGAGTGAAACCTCAAAATGAAAACGGTTATTGTAAACGAATGGTTTAAACTAGAAGAACAAAATTTGGTGAGCCAAGTGGGATTGGTGTACTGATCATTCCCTGAAAGTATCATCAAGATTGGTAAAAATGTGTTTGCTGAGATTTAAGGCAACTCATAGTTTTTTGGAAGCTTGGCAACCCTTTTTCATGAAAGTGATTCTCGTTAGTCTCTGCTTAGGGCTACATCAACAGCAAACAAACCATAGAGATAGAACTTGAAACTGCTTTATTGTACAATTTTCCAAGAGCTAGAACAAACCGTGTTTGATTTAGAGTTCCAAATACATGTATCCCTATAGGAGAAAACTGAGTGAAACCTCAAAAAGGAAACGGTTACTACAAATTAATGGTTTAACCTAGAAGAACAAAATATGGTGAGTCAAGTGAGATTGGTGTTCTGATCATTCCCTGAAGTTATCATCGAGATTGGGTGAAAAAGTGTTTGCAAAGATTTCAGGCAACTCGTAATATTTTGGAATCTTGGTGAACCCCTTTCCATGGAAGTTATTCTCGCCAGTCTCTGCTTAGGGCTAAACCAACAGCAAACAAACCATAGAGATAGAACTTGAAACTGCTTTATTGTGCAAGTTTCAAAAAGCTAGCACAAACCGTTTTTTATTTAGAGTTCAAAATAAATGTATCCTATTAGAAGAAAACAGAGTGAAACCTCAAAATGTAAATGGTTACTGCAAATGATCAGTTTAAAATTGAAGAACAAAATTTGGTGAGCTAAGTGGGATTTTTGTACTGATCATTCCCTGAAAGTATCATCAAATTGGGTGAAAAAGTGTTTGCTGAGATTTCAGGCAATTCCTAGTTATTTGGAAGCTTGGCAAACCCTTTCCAATAAAGTGGTTCTCCCCAGTCTCTGCTTAGGGTACATCAACAGCAAACAAACCATAGAGATAGAACTTGAAACTGCTTTATTGTGTCAAGTTTCAAAGAGCTAGCACAAACCGTGTTTGATTTAGAGTTCCAAATACATGTATCTGTATAAAAGAAAACAGAGTGAAACCTCAAAATGAAAACGGTTACTGCAAACGAACGATTTAACTTAAAAGAACGAAATTTGGTGAGCCAAGTGAAATTGGTGTACTGATCATTACCTGAAAGTATCATTAAGATTAGGTGAAAAAGTGTTTGCTGAGATTTCAGGCAACTAATAGTTTTTTAAAATCTTGGCAACCCCTTTCCATGAAAGTGATTCTCGCAAGTCTCTGCTAAGGGCTACATCAACAGCAAACAAACAATAGAGATAGAACTTGAAACTACTTTATTGTGTCAAGTTTCAAAGAGCTAGGACAAACTGTGTTTTATTTAGAGTTCCAAATACATGAATCTGTTTAGGAGAAAACAGAGTGAAACTTCAAAATGAAAACGGTTACTGCAAACAAACTGTTTACCTAGAAGAACGAAATTTGGTGAGCCAAGTGGGATTGGTGTACTGATCATTTTCTAAAAGTATCATGAAGATTGGGTGAAAATGTGTTGGCTGAGATTTCAGGCAACTCGTAGTTTTTTGGAAGCTTGGCAAACCCTTTCCATGAAGTGATTCTCGCCAGTCTCTGCTTACGGCTACATTAACAGCAAACAAACCATAGAGATAGAACTTGAACCTGCTTTACTGTGTCAAGTTTCAAAGAGCTAGCACAAACCGTGTTTGATTTAGAGTTCCAAATATATGTATCCCCATAGGAAAAAACAGAGTGAAACCTCAAAATGAAAACGGTTACTGAAAACGAACGGTTTAACCTAGAAAAACGAAATTTGTTTAGCCAAGGAGGATTGGTGTACTGATCATTCCCTGAAAGTATCATCAAGATTGGGTGAAAATGTATTTCCTGAGATTTCAGGCAACTCGTAGTTTTTTGGAAGCTTGGCAACCGTTTTCCATGAAAGTGATTCTCGCCAGTCTCTGCTTAGGGCTACATCAACAGAAAACAAACCATAGAGATAGAACTTGAAACTGCTTTATTGTGTCAAGTTTCAAAGAGCTAGCAGAAACCGTGTTTGATTTAGAGTTCCAAATACATGTACCCCTATAGGAGACAACACAGTGAAACCTCAAAATGAAACCGGTTACAGCCAACGAACGGTTTAACCTAGAAGAACGAAATTTGGCGAGCCAAGTGGGATTGGTGTACTGATCATTACCTGAAAGTATCATCAAGATTGGGTGAAAAAGTGTTTGCTGAGATTTCAGGCAACTCGTAGTTTTTTGGAAGCTTGGCAGGCCCTTTCCATGAAAGTGATTCTCGCCAGTCTCTGCTTAGGGCTACATCAACAGCAAACAAACCATAGAGATAGAACTTGAAACTGCTTTATTGTGTCCAGTTTAAAAGAGCTAGCACAAACCGTGTTTGATTTAGAGTTCCAAATACATGTATCCCTATAGGAGAAAACACAGTGAATCCTCAAAATGACACCGGTTTCAGCCAACGAACGGTTTAACATAGAAGAACGAAATTTGGCGAGCCAAGTGGGATTGGTATACTGATCATTACCTGAAAGTATCATAAAGATTGGGTGAAAAAGTGTTTGCTACGATTTCAGGCGACTTGTAGTTTTTTGGAATCTTGGCAACCCCTTTCCATAAGAGTGATTCTCGCCAGTCTCTGCTTAGGGCTACATCGACAGCAAACAATCCATAGAGATAGAACTTGAAACTGCTTTATTGTGTCAAGTTTCAAAGAGCTAGCACAAACGGTGTTTGATTTAGAGTTCCTAATACATGTATCCATATAGGAGAAAACAGAGTGAAACCTCAAAATAAACCTGTTACTGCAAACGAACGATTTAACCTAGAAGAACGAAATTTGGTGATCCAAGTGGGATTGGTGTACTGATCATTCCCTGAAAGTATCATCAAGATTGGGTGAAAAAGTGTTTGCAGAGATTTCAGGCAACTCGTAGTTTTTTGGAAGCTTAGCAACCCCTTTCCATGACAGTGATTCTCGCAAGTCTCTGCTTAGGGCTACATCAACAGAAAACAAACCAGAGACATAGAACTTGAAACTCCTTTATTGTGACAAGTTTCAAAGAGCTAGCACAAACCGTGTTTTATTTAGCGTTCCAAATATATGTATTTGTATACGAGAAAACAGAGTGAAACCTCAAAATGAAAACGGTTATTGCAAAGGAACTGTTTAACCTAGAAGAACAAAATTTGGTGAGCCAAGAGGGATATGTGTACTGATCATTTCCTGAAAGTATCATCGAGATTGGGTAAAACAGTGTATGCTGAGATTTCAGGCAACTCGTAGTTTTTTGGAAGCTTAGCAACCCCTTTCCATGAAAGTGATTCTCCCCAGTCTCTGCTTAGGGCTACATCAACAGCAAACAAACCATAGAGATAGAACTTGAAACTGCTTTACTGTGTAAAATTTCAAACAGCTAGCACAAACTCTGTTTGATTTAGAGTTCCAAATACATGTATCCGTATAAGAGAAAACAGATTGAAACCTCAAAATGAAAACGGTTACTGCATACGCACGATTTTAACTAGAAGAACGAAATTTGGTGAGCCAAGTGGAATTGGTGTACTGATCATTCCCTGAAAGTATCATCAAGATTGGTAAAAATGTGTTTGCTGAGATTTAAGGCAACTCATAGTTTATTGGAAGCTTGGCAACCCTTTTTCATGAAAGTGATTCTCGTTAGTCTCTGCTTAGGGCTACATCAACAGCAAACAAACCATAGAGAGAGAACTTGAAACTGCTTTATTGTGTCAAGTTTCAAAGAGCTAGCACAAACCATGTTTGTTTTAGAGTTCCAAATACATGTATCCTTATAGGAGAAAACAGAGTGAAACCTCAAAATGAAAACGGTTATTGTAAAGAAGTGTTTAACCAAGAAGATCGAAATTTGGTGAGCCAAGTGGGATTGGTGTACTGATCATTCCCTGAAAGTATCATCAAGATTGGGTGAAAATGTGTATGCTGAGATTTCAGGCAACTCGTAGTTTTTTGGAAGCTTGGCAACCCCTTTTCATGAAAGTGATTCTCGCCAGTCTCTGCTTAGGTCTAAATTAACAGCAAACAAACCATAGAGATAGAACTTGAAACTGCTTTATTGTGACAAGTTTCAAAGAGCTAGCACAAACCGTGTTTGATTTAGAGTTCCAAATACATGTATTCGTATGAAAGAAAACAGAGTGAAACCTCAAAATGAAAATGGTTATTGCAAACGAACTGTTGAACCTACAAGAACGAAAATTTGCGAGCCAGGTGGGATTGGTGTACTGATCATTCCCTGAAAGTATCATCAAGATTGGGTGAAAATGTGTTTTCTGAGATTTAAGGCAACTTGTAGTTTTTTGGAAGCTAAGCAACCCCTTTCAATGAAAGTGATTCTCCCCATTCTCTGCTTAGGGCTACATTAACAGCAAACAAACTATAGAGATAGAACTTTAAACTGCTTTATTGTGTCAAGTTTCAAAGAGCTAGCACAAACCATGTTTGATTTAGAGTCCCAAATGCATGTATTTGTATAGGAAAAAACAGAGTGAAACCTCAAAATGCAAATGGTTACTGCAAACGAACGGTTTAACCTAGAAGAACAAAATTCGGTGAGCCAAGCGGGATTGGTGTACTGATCATTCACTGGAAGTATCATCAAGATTGGGTGAAAAAGTGTTTGCTGAGATTTCAGGCAACTCGTAGTTTTTTGGAAGCTTTTCAACCCCTTTCCATGAAAGTGATTCTCGCCAGTCTCTGTTTAGGGCTACATCAACAGCAAACAAACCATAGAGATAGAACTTGAAACTGCTTTATTGTGTCAAGTTTCAAAGAGCTAGCACAAACCGTGTTTGATTTATAGTTCCAAATACATGTATCCGTATAGGAGAAAACAGAGTGAAACCTCAAATTGAAAACGGTTACTGCAAACGAACGGTTTAACCTAGAAGAACGAAATTTGGTGAGACAAGTGGGATTTGTGTACTGATCATTCCCTGAAAGTATCATCAAGATTGGGTGAAAAAGTGTTTGCAGAGATTTCAGGCAACTCGTAGTTTTTTGGAAGCTAGGCAACCCCTTTCCATGAAAGTGATTCTTGCCAGTCTCTGCTTAGGGCTACATCAACAGAAAACAAACCATAGAGATAGAACTGGAAACTTCTTTATTGTGACAAGTTTAAAATCGCTAGCACAAACCGTGTTTGATTTAGAGTTGCAAATACATGTATTTGTATAGAAGAAAACAGAGTGAAACCTCAAAATGAAAATGGTTACGGTAAACGAAGGGTTTAACCTAGAAGAACGAAATTTGGTGAATCAAGTGGGATTGGTGTACTTATCATTCCCTGAAAGTATCATCAAGATTGGGTGAAAAAGTGTTTGCTGAGATTTCAGGCCACTCGTAGTTTCTTGGAAGCTTGGCAACCCCTTTCCATTAAAGGGATTCTCGCCAGTGTCTGCTTGGGGCTACATCAACAGCAAACAAACCATACAGATAGAACTTGAAACTGCTGTATTGTGTCAAGTTTCAAAGAGCTACCACAAACTGTGTTTGATTTAGAGTTCCAAATACGTGTATCCGTATAGGATAAAACAGAGTGAAACCTCAAACTGTAAACGGTTACTGCAAACGAACGGTTTAACTTAGAAGAACGAAATTTGGTGAGCCATGTGGGATTGGTGTACTTATAATTCCCTGAAAGTATCATCAAGATTGGGTGAAAAAGTGTTTGCTGAGATTTCAGGCAACTCGTAGTTTTTTGGAAGCTTAGCAACCCCTTTCCATGACAGTGATTCTCGCAAGTCTCTGCTTAGGGCTACATCAACAGAAAACAAACCATAGAGATAGAACTTGAAACTCCTTAATTCTGACAAGTTTCAAAGAGCTAGCACAAACCGTGTTTTATTTAGAGTTCCAAATATATGTATTTGTATACGAGAAAACAGAGTGAAACCTCAAAATGAAAACGGTTATTGCAAAGGAACGGTTTAACATAGAAGAACGAAATTCGGTGAGCCAAGTGGGATTGGTGTACTGATCATTCCCTTAAAGTATCATCAAGATTGGGTGAAAAAATGTTTGCTGAGATTTCAGGAAACTCGTAGTTTTTTGGAAGCTTGGCAACCCCTTTCCATGAAAGTAATTCTCCCCAGTCTCTGCTTAGGGCTACATCAACAGCAAACAAACCATAGATAGAACTTGAAACTGCTTTATTGTGTCAAGTTTCAAAGAGCTAGCACAAACCATGTTTGATTTAGAGGTCCAAATACATGTATCCATAAAGGAGAAAACAGAGTGAAACCTCAAAATGAAAACGGTTACTGCAAATGAACGGTTTAACCTGGGAGAACGAAATTTGGTGAGCCAAGTGGGATTGGTGTACTGATAATTCCCTGAAAGTATCATCAAGATTGGGTGAAAATGTGTTTGCTGAGATTTCAGACAACTCGTAGTTTTTTGAAGCTTGGCAACCCCTTTCCATGAAAGTGATTCTCGCCAGTCTCTGCTTAGGGCTACATCAACAGCAAACAAACCATAGAGATAGAACTTGAAACTGCTTTATTGTGTCATGTTTCAAAGAGCTACCACAAACCGTGTTTGATTAGAGTTCCAAATACATATATCCTGATAGGAGAAAACAGAGTGAAACCTCAAAATGAAAACGGTTACTGGAAACGAACAGTTGAACCTAGAAGAGTAAAATTTTGCGAGCCAGGTGGTATTGGTGTACTGATCATTCCCTGAAAGTATCATCGAGATTGGGTGAAAATGTGTTTGCTAAGATTTAAGGCAACTCGTAGTTTTTTGGAAGCTTGGCAGGCCCTTTCCATGAAAGTGATTCTCCCCAGTCTCTGCTTAGGGCTACATCAACAGCAAACAAACCACAGAGGTAGAACTGGAAACTGCTTTATTGTGTCAAGTTTCAAAGAGCTACCACAAACCGTGTTTGATTTAGAGTTCCAAATACATGTATCCGTATAGGGGAAAAAGAGTGAAACCTCAAAATGAAAACGGTTACTGCAAACGAACGGTTTAACCTAGAAGAACGAAATTTGATGAGCCAAGTGAGACTGGTGTACTGATCATTACCTGAAATAATCATGAAGATTGAGTGAAAAAACATTTGCTGAGATTCCAGGAGATTCATAGGTTTTTTGGAAGCTGAGAACGCCCTTTCATCGAAAGTGATTTTCGCCAGTCTCTGTTTTGGGCTACATCAATAGCAAACAAACTATAGAGATAGAACTTGGAACTACTTTATTGTGCCAAGTTTCAAAGAGCTAGCACAAAACGTGTTTGATTTAGAGTTCCAACTACATGTATTTATATAGGAGAAAACAGAGTGAAACCTCAAAATGAAAACGGTTACTGAAAACGAACGGTTTTACCTAGAAGAACGAAATTTTGTGAGCCAAGTGGGACTGGTGTACTGATTTTTACCTGAAAGTATAATCAAGATTGGGTGAAAATAACATTTGCTGAGATTTCAGAAGATTCGTAGTTTTTAGAAGCTAAGCAAGCTCTTTCTATGAAAGTGATTTTCGCCAGTCTCTCCTTTGGGCTACATCAATAGCAAACAAACCATAGAGATAGAACTTGGAACTACTTTACTGTGCCAAGTTTCAAAGACCTAGCACAAACCGTGTTTGATTTAGAGTTCCAATTACATGTATCCATGTAGGAGAAAACAGACTGAAACCTCAAAATGAAAACGGTTACTGCAAACGAACGGTTTAACCTAGAAGAACGAAATTTTGTGAGCCAAGTGAGACTGGTGTACTGATCATTACCTGAAAGTATCATCAAGATTGGTTGAAAAAACATTTGCTGAGATACCAGGAGATTCGTAGTTTTTTAAAAGGTGGGCAAGCCCTTTCAATGAAAGTGATTTTCGCCAAATCTGCGTTGGGCTACATCAATAGCAAACAAACCATAGAGATGGAACTTGGAACTACTATATTGTGCCAAGTTTCAAAGAGCTAGCACAAACCGTGTTTGGTTTAGAGTTCCAACTACATGTACCCATATAGGAGAAAACAGAGTGAAACCTAAAATGAAAACGGTTACTGCAAACGAACGGTTTAACCTAAAAGAACGAAATTTGGTGAGCCAAGTGGGACTGGTGTACTGATCATTACCTGAAAGTATCATGAGGATTGGGTGAAAAAACATTTGCTGAAATTCCAAAATATTCGTAGTTTTTTAGAAGCTGGGCAAGCCCTTTAAATTAAAGTGACTTTCGCCAGTCTCTGCTTTGGGCTACATCAATAACAAACAAACCACAGAAATAGAACATGGAACTACTGTATTGTGCCAAGTTTCAAATAGCTAGCAGAAACAGTGTTTGATTTAGAGTTCCAACTACATGTATCCATATCGGAGAAAACAGAGTGAAACCTAAAAATGAAACCGGTTACTGCAAACGAACGGTTTAACCTAGAAGAACAAAATTTGGTGAGCCAAGTAGGACTGGTGTACTGATCATTTCCTGAAAGTATCCTGAGGATTGGGGGAAAAGACATTTGCTGGGATTCCAAAAGATTCTTAGTTTTTTAGAAGCTGGGCAAGCCCTTTCAATTAAAGTGATTTTGGCCACTGTTTGCTTTGGGCTACATCAATAACAAACAAACCATAGAGATAGAACAGGGAACTACTTTATTGTGCCAAGTTTCAAAGAGCTAGCACAAACTGTGATTCATTTAGAGTTTCAACTACATGTAAACATATAGTAGAAAACAGAGTGAAACCTCCAAATGAAAACGGTTACTGCAAATGAACGGTTTAACCTAGAAGAACGAAATTGGGGGAGCCACGTGGGACTCGTGTACTGATCATTACCTGAAAGTATCATCAAGATTAAGTGAAAAAACATTTGCTGAGATTCCAGGAGATTCGTAGTTTTTTGGGAGCTGGGCAAGCCCTTTCAATGAGAGTGATTTTCGCCAGTCTCTGCTTTGGGCTACATCAATAGCAAACAAACTATAAAGATAGAACTTGGAACTACTTTATTGTGCCAATTTTCAAAGAGCTAGCACAAACCGTGTTTGATTTAGAGTTCCAACTACATTTATCCATATAGGAGAAAACCGACTGAAAACTCGAAATGAAAATGGTTACTGCAAATGAACGGTTTAACCTAGAAGAACGAAATTTGGTGAGCCCAGTAATATTGGTGTCCTGATCATTACCTGAAGAATCATCAAGATTGGGTGAAAAAACTTATGCTGATTCAATAAGATTCGTAGTTTTTTGGAAGCTGGGCAAGCCCTTTCAATGAAAGTTATTTTGCCAGTCTCTGCCTTGGGCTACATCAATAGCAAACAAACGATAAAGATAGAACTTGAAACTCCTTTATTGTGCCCAGTTTCAAAGGGCTAGCACAAACCGTGTTTGATTTAGAGTTCCAACTATATGTATCCATATAGGAGAAAACAGAGTGAAATCTCAAAATGAAAACGGTTACTGCAAACGAACGGTTTAACATAGAAAAACGAAACTCGGTGAGCCAAGTGGGACTGCTGTACTGATCATTATCTGAAAGTATCATGAGAATTGGGTGAAATAACATTTGCTGAGATTCCAGGAGATTCATAGTTTTTTGGAAGCTGGGCAAGCCCTTTCAATGAAAGTGACTTTAGCCAGTCTCTGCCTTGGGCTATATCAATAACAAACAAACCATAGAGATAGAACTTGGAACTACTTTATTCTGCCAATTTTCAAAGAGCTAGCACAAACTGTGATTGATTTAGAGTACCAACTACATTTATCCATATAGGAGAAAACAGAGTGAAACCTCAAAATGAAAACGGTTACTGCAAACGAACTGTTTAACTTAGAAGAACAAATTTGGTGAGCCAAGTGGGACTGGTGTACTGATCATTAGCTGAAAGTATCATCTAGATTGGGTGAAAAAACATTTGCTGAGATTCCAGGAGATTCGTAGTTTTTTTGAAGCTGGGCAAGCCCTGTCAATGAAAGTGACTTTCGCCAGTCTCTGCCTTGGGCTACATCAATAACAAACAAACCATAGAGATAGTACTTGAAACTACTTTATTGTGCCAAGTTTCAAAGAGATAGCAGAAACCGTGTTTGATTTAGAGTTCCAAATACATGTATCAATATAGGAGAAAACAGAGTGAAACCTCAAAATGAAAACGGTTACTGCAAACGAACGGTTTAACCTAGAAGAACGAAATTTTGTGAGCCAAGTGGGACTGGTGTACTGATTTTTACCTGAAAGTATCATCAAGATTGGGTGAAAATAACATTTGCTGAGATTTCAGAGGATTCGTAGTTTTTAGAAACTAAGCAAGCTCTTTCTATAAAAGTGATTTTCGCCAGTCTCTGCTTTGGGCTACATCAATAGCAAAGAAACCATAGAGATAGAACTTGGAACTACTTTATTGTGCCAACTTTCAAAAAGCTTGCACAAACCGTGTTTTATTTAGAATTCCAACTACATGTATCCATATAGGAGAAAACAGAGTGAAACCTCAAAATTAAAACGGTTACAGCAAAGGAAAGGTTTTACCTAGAAGAACAAAATTTGGTGAGCCAAGTAGGACTGGTGTATTGATCATTACCTGAAAGTATCATGAGGATTGGGTGAAAAAACATTTGCTGAGATTCCAGAAGATTCGTAGGTTTTTAGAAGCTGGGCAAACCCTTTAAATTAAAGTGACTTTAGCCAGTCTTTGCTTTGGGCTACATCAATACCAAACAAACCATAGAGATAGAACTTGGAACTACTTTATTGTGCCAAGTTTCAAAGAGCTAGCACAAACCGTGCTTGATTTGTTGTTCCAAATACATGTATCTATATAGGAGAAAACAGAGTGAAACCTCAAAATGAAAACGATTACTGAAAACGAACGATTTAACCTAGAGAAACGAAATTTGGTGAGCCAAGTGGGACTGGTGTACTGATCATTACCTGAAAGTATCATCAAGATTGGGTGAAAAATATTTGCTGAGATTCCAGGAGATTCCTAGTTTTTTGGGAGCTGGGCAAGCCCTTTCAATGAGCGTGATTTTCGCCAGTCTCTGCCTTGGGCTACATCAATAGCAAACAAATCATAAAGATAGAACATGGAACTACTTTATTGTGCCAAGTTTCAAAGAGCTAGCACAAACAGTGTTTGATTTAGAGTTCCAACCACATTTATCCATATAGGAGAAAACAGACTGAAACCTCGAAATGAAAACGGTTACTGCAAATGAACGGTTTAACCTAGAAAAATGAAATTTGGTGAGCCAAGTAATATTGGTCTCCTGATCATTAAGTGAAGTATCATCAAGATTGGGTGAAAAAACATATGCTGAGATTCAATAAGATTCGTAGTTTTTTGGAAGCTGGGCATGCCCTTTCAATGAAAGTGATTTTGCCAGTCTCTGTCTTTGACTACTTTAATAGCAAACAAACCATAGAGATAGAACTTGAAACTACTTTATTGTGCCCACTTTCAAAAAGCTAGCAAAAACCGTCTTTGATTTAGAGTTCCAACTATATGTATCCATATAGGAGAAAACAGAGTGAAACCTCAAAATGAAAACGGTAACTGCAAACGAACGGTTTAACCTAGAAAAACGAAACTCGGTGAGCCAAGTGGGAATGCTGTACTGATCATTATCTGAAAGTATCATGAGGATTGGGTGAAATAACATTTGCTGAGATTCCAAAAGATTCGTAGTTTTTTGGAAGCTGGGCAAGCCCTTTCAATGAATGTGACTTTAGCCAGTCTCTACCTTGGGCTATATCAATAACAAACAAACCATAGAGATAGAACTTGGAACTACTTTATTGTGCCAATTTTCAAAGAGCTAGCACAAACTGTGATTGATTTAGCGTTCCAACTACATGTATTCATATAGGAGAACACAGAGTGAAACCTCAAAATGAAAACGGTTACTGCAAACGAACGGTTTAACCTAGAAAAACAAAATTTGGTGAGCCAAGTGGGACTGGTGTACTGATCATTACCTTAAAGTACCATCAAGGTTGGGTGAAAAAACATTTGCTGAGATTCCAGGAGATTCATAGTTTTTTGGAAGCTGGGCAAGCCCTTTCAATGAAAGTGGTTTTCGCCAGTCTCTGCTTTGGGCTACATCAATAGCAAACAAACCATAGTTATAGATCTTTGAACTACGTTATTGTGCCATGTTTCAAAGAGCTAGCACAAACCGTATTTGATTTAGAGTTCCAACTAAATGTATTTATATATGAGAAAACAGAGTGAAACCTCAAGATGAAACGGTTACTGCAAAAGAACGGTTTAGAATAGAAGAACGAAATTTGGTGAGCCTAGTGGGACTGGTGTACTGATCATTACCTAAAAGTATCATCAAGATTCTGTGAAAAAACATTTGAAGAGATTCTAGGAGATTCATAGTTTTTTGGAAGCTGGGCAAGCCCTTTCAATGAAAGTGATTTTCTCCAGTCTCTGCTTTGGGCTACATCAATAGAAAACAAACCATAGAGATAGAATAAGGAACTACTTTATTGTGCCAAGTTTCAAAGAGGTAGCACAAACCGTGTTTGATTTAGAGCTCCAACTACATGTATCCATATAGAAGAAAACAGAGTGAAACCTCAAAATGAAAACGGTTACTGCAAACGAATGGTTTAGATTAGAACTACGAAATTTGGTGAGCCTAGTGGGACTGGTGTACTGTTAATTACCTGAAAGTATCATTAAGATAGGGTAAAAAAAAATTGCTGAGATTTCAGGAGATTCGTAGTTTTTTGGAAGCTGGGCAAGCCCTTTCAATGAAAGTGATTTTTGTCAGTCTCTGCTTTGGACTACAAAAATAGCAAACAAACCATAGAAATAGCACATGGAACTACTTTATTGTGCCAAGTTTCAAAGAGCTAGCACAAACCGTGTTTGATTTAGAGTTCCAACTACATGTATCCATATACGAGAAAACAGAGTGAAACCTCAAGATGAAAACGGTTACTGCAAAAGAACGGTTTAGAATAAAAGAACGAAATTTGGTGAGCCTAGTGGGACTGGTGTACTGATCATTACCTAAAAGTATCATCAAGATTCTGTGAAAAACCATTTGCAGAGATTTCAGGAGATTCGTAGTTTTTTGGAAGCTGGGCAAGCCCTTTCAATGAAAGTGATTTTCTCCAGTCTCTGCTTTGGGCTACATCAATAGCAAACAAACCATAGAGATAGAATAAGGAACTACTTTATTGTGCCACGTTTCAAAGAGGTAGCACAAACCGTGTTTGATTTAGAGTTCCAACTACATGTATCCATATAGGAGAAAAGAGAGTGAAATCTCAAAATGAAAATGGTTACTGCAAACGAACGGTTTAGACTAGAACAACGAAATTTGGTTAGCCAAGTGGGACTGGTGTACTGATCATTACCTGAAAGTATAATTAAGATAGGGTGAAAAAAAATTTGCTGAGTTTTCAGGAGATTCGTAGTTTTTTGAAGCTGGGCAAGCCCTTTCAATGAATGTGATTTTCGCCAGTCTCTGCTTTGGGCTACATCAATAGCAAACAAACCATAGAGATAGAATTGGAACTAGTTTATTGTGCCAAGTTTCAAACAGCTAGCACAAACCGTGTTTGATTTAGAGTTCCAATTACATGTATCCATATAGGAGAAAACTGAGTGAACCCTCAAAATGAAAACGGTTACTATAAACGAATGGTTTAACCTAGAAGAACGATATTTGGTGAGCCAGTTTGGACTTGTGTACTGATCATTACCTGAAATTATCATCAAGATTGGGTGAAATAACTTTTGGTGAGATTCCAGGAGATTCGTAGTTTTTTGAAAACTGGGCAAGCCTTTCAATAAAAGAGATTTTCGCCATTCTATACTTTGGGCTACATCAATAGCAAAGAAACCATAGAGATAGAACTTGGAACTACTTTATTGTGCCAAGTTTCAAAGAGCTAGCAAAAACCATGTTTGATTTAGAGTTCCAACTACATGTATCCATGTATGAGAAAATGGAGTGAAACCTCAAAATTAAACGGTTAGTGCAACGAACAGTTAAACATAGAAGAATAAAATTTGGTGAGCCAAGTGGGACTGGTGTACTGATTATTACCTGAAAGTATCATAAAGATTGGGTGAAGAAACATTTGCTGAGATTCCAGGAGATTCATAGTTTTTTGGAAGCTGGGCAAGCCGTTTCAATCAAAGTGATTTTCACTAGTCTCTGCTTTGGGCTACATCAATAGCAAACAAACCATAGAAATAGAACTTGAAACTACTTTATTGTGCCAAGATTGAAAGAGCTAGCACAAACCGTGTTTGATTTAGAGTTCCAACTACATGTATCCATATAGGAAAAAACAGAGTGAAACCTCAAAATGTAAACGGTTACTGCAAACGAACGGTTTAACCTAGAAGAACAAAATCTGGTAAGCCAAGTGAGAATGATGTACTGATCATTACCTGAAAGTATCATCAAGATTTGGTGAAAAACATTTGCTGAAATTCCAAAAGATTCCTAGTTTTTTGAAAGCTGGGAAAGCCCTTTCAATTAAAGTGATTTTCGCCAGTCTCTGCTTTGGGCTACATCAATAGCAAACAAACCATAGAGATAGAACTTGGAACTACTTTATTGTGCCAAGTTTCAAAGAGCTCGCACAAACCGTGTTTGATTTAGAGTTCAAACTACATGTATCAATATAGGAGAAAACAGAGTGAAACCTCAAGATGAAAATGGTTACTGCAAAAGAACGGTTTAGAATAAAAGAACGAAATTTGGTGAGCCTAGTGGGACTGGTGTACTGATCATTACCTAAAAGTATCATCAAGATTCTGTGAAAAACCGTTTGCAGAGATTTCAGGAGATTCGTAGTTTTTTGGAAGCTTAGCAAACCCTTTCAATGAAAGTGATTTTCGCCAGTCTCTGCTTTGGGCTACATCAATAGCAAACCAAGAGACAGAACTTGGATCTACTTTATTGTGCCAAGTTTCAAAGTGCTAGCACAAACCGTGTTTGATTTAGAGTTCCAACTACATGTATCCACATAAGAGAAAACAGAGTGAAACCTCAAGATGAAAACGGTTACTACTAATGAACCGTTTAACCTAGAAGAACCAAATTTGGCGAGCAAAGTGGGACTGGTGTATGGATCATTACCTGAAAATATCATCAAGATTGGATGAAAAAACTTTTGCTGAAATTCCAGGAGATTCGTAGTTTTTTGAAAGCTGGGCAAGCCTTTCAATGAAAGTGATTTTCGCCAGTCTCTGCTTTGGGCTACATCAATAGCAAACAAACCATTAAGATAGAACTTGAAACTACTTTACTGTGTCAAGTTTCAAAGAGCTAGCACAAACCGTGTTTGATTTAGAGTTCCACCTACATGTATCCATATAGGAGAAAACAGAGTGAAACCTCAAAATGTAAACGGTTACTGCCAACGAACGGTTTAACCTAGAAGAACGAAATTTGGTGAGCCAAGTGGGACTGGTGTACTGATCATTACCTGAAAGTATCACCAAGATTGGATGAAAAAACATTTCCAAAGATTCTAGGAGATTGGTAGTTTTTTGGAAGCTTGGCAAGCTTTTTCAATGAAAGTGATTTTTGCCAGTCTGTGCTTTAGGCTACATCAATAGCAAACAATCCATAGAGATAGAACTTTGAACTACTTTATTGTGCCAAGTTTCAAAGAGCTAGCACAAACCGTGTTTGATTCAGAGTTCCAACTACATGTATCCATATTAGAGAAAACAGAGTGAAACCTCAAAATGAAAACGGTTACTGCAAACGAAAGGTTTAGACTAGAAAAACAAAATTTGGTGAGCCAAGTGGGACTTGTGTACTGATCATTACCTGAAAATATCATCAAGATTGGATGAAAAAACTTTTGCTGAGATTCAAGGAGATTCGTAGTTTTTTGAAAGCTTGGCAAGATTTTCAATGAAAGTGATTTTCGCCAGTCTCTTCTTTGGGCTATATCAATAGCAAACAAACCATTAAGATAGAACATGGAACTACTTTATTATTCCAAGTTTCAAAGAGCTAGCACAAACCATGTTTGATTCATAGTTCCAACTACATGTATCCATGTAGGAGAAAACAGAGTGAAACCTCAAAATGAAAACGGTTACTGCAAACGAACGGTTTAACCTAGAAGAACGAAATTTGGTGAGCGAAGTGGGACTGGGGTACTGATCATTACCTGAAAGTATCATCAATATTGGGTGAAACAACATTTGCTGACATTCCAGGAGATTCGTAGTTTTTTGGGAGCTCAGCAAGCCCTTTCAATGAAAGTGATTTTCGCCAGTCTCTGCTTTGGGCTACATCAATAGCAAACAAACCATAGAGATAGAACTTAAAACTACATTATTGTGCCAAGTTTCAAAGAGCTAGCACAAACCATGTTTGATTTACAGTTCCAACTACATGTATCCATAGAGGAGAAAACAGATTGAAACCTCAAAATGAAAATGGTTACTGCAAACGTACTTTTAACCTAGAATTACGAAATTTGGTGACCCAAGTGGGACTGGTGTACTGATCATTAGCTGAAAGTATCATCAAGATTGGGTGAAAAAACTTTTGCTGAGATCCAACTAGATTCGTAGTTTATTGGAAGCTGAGTAAGCCCTTTCAATGAAAGTGATTTTCGCCAGTCTCTGCTTTGGGCTACATCAATAGCAAACAAACCATAGAAATCGAACATGGAACTACTTTATTGTGCCAAGTTTTAAAGAGCTAGCACAAACATTGTTTGATTCAGAGTTCCAACTAAATGTATCCATATAGAAGAAAACAGAGTGAAACCTCAAAATGAAAACGGTTACTGCAAACGAACGGTTTAAATTAGAAGAACGAAATTTGGTTAGCCAAGTGGGACTCGTGTACTGATCATTAGCTGAAAGTATAATCAAGACTGGGTGAAAAAGAATTTGCTGAGACTTCTGGAGATTCGTAGTTTTTTGAAAGCTGGGCAAGCCCTTTCAATGAACGTGATTTTCGCCAGTCTCTCCATGGGCTACATCAATAGCAATCAAACCAAAGAGATAGAACGTGGAACTACTTTATTGTGCCAAGTTTCAAAGAGCTAGCACAAACCGTGTTTGTTTTAGAGTTCCAACAACATGCATCCATATAGGAGAAAACAGAGTGAAACCTCAAAATGAAAATGGTTACTGCAAACGAACGGTTTTACCTAGAAGAACGAAATTTGGTAAGTCAAGTGGGACTCGTGTACTGATCATTACCTGAAATTATCATCGTATTGGGTGAAAAAACATTTGCTGTGATTCCAGGAGATTCGTAGTTTTTTGGAAGCTGGGGAAGCCCTTTAAATGACAGTGATTTTCGCCAGTTTCTGCTTTGGGCTACATCAATAAAAAACAAACTATAAAGATAGAACTTGGAACTACTTTATTGTGCCAAGTTTCAAAGGGCTAGCACAAACCGTGTTTGATTTAGAGTTCCAACTATATGTATCCATATAGGAGAAAACAGAGTGAAACCTCAAAATGAAAACAGTAACTGCAAAAAAACGGTTTAACCAAGAAGAACAAAATTCGGTGAGCCAAGTAGGACTGATGTACTGATCATTACCTGAAAGTATCATCAAGATTGGGTGAAAAACATTTGCTGAGATTCAGAAGATTCGTAGTTATTTGGAAGCTGGGCAAGCCCTTTCAATGAAAGTGATTTTCGCCAGTCTCTGCTTTGGGCTACATCAATAGCAAACAAACCATAGAAACAGAACGTGGAACTACTTTATTGTGCCAAGTTTCAAAGAGCTAGCACAAACCATGTTTGATTTAGAGTTCCAAATACATGTATGCGTATAGGAGAAAACAGAGTGAAACTTCAAAATGAAAACGGTTACTGCAAACGAACGGTTTAACCTAAAAGTACGAAACTTTATGAGCCAAGTGGGATTGGTGTACTGATCATTACCTGATGAAAGTGATTTTTGACAGTCTCTTCTTTGGGCTACATCAATAGCAAACAAACCATAGAGACAGAACTTGGAACTACTTTATTGTGCCAAGTTTCAAAGAGCTAGCACAAACCGTGTTTGATTTAGAGTTTCAATTACATGTATCCATATAGGAGAAAACAGAGTGAAACCTCAAAATGAAAATGGTTACTGCAAATGAACGGTTAAACCTAGAATAACGAAATTTGGTGAGAAAAGTGGGACTGGTGTACTGATCATTACCTGAAAGTATCATCAAGATTGGCTGAAAAAAACATTTGCTGAGATTTCAGGAGATTCGTAGATTTTTGGAAGCTGGGCAAGCCCTTTCAATGGAAGTGATTTTTGCCAGTTTCTGCTTTGGGCTACATCAATAGCAAACAAACGATAGAGATAGAACTTGGAACTACTTTATTGTGCCAAGTTTCAAAGAGCTAGGACAAACCATGTTTGATTTAGAGTTCCAACTACATGTATCTATACAGGAAAAAACAGAGTGAAACCTCAAAATGAAAATGGTTACTGCAAATAAATGGTTTAACCTAGAAGAAAGAAATTTGGTGAGCCAAGTGGGACTGGAGTACTGATCATTACCTGAAAGTATCATCAAGATTGGGTGAAAAACATTTGCTCAGATTCCAGGAGATTCGTAGTTTTTTGGAAGCTGGGCAAGCGCTTTCAATGAAAGTGATATACGCCAGTCTCTGCTTTGGGCTACATCAATAGCAAACAAACCATAGAGATAAAACTTGGAACTACTTTATTGTGCCAAGTTTCAAAGAGCAAGCACAAACCGTGTTTGATTTAGAGTTCCAACTACATGTATACATATACAATAAAACAGAATGAAACCTAAAAATGAAAACGCTTACTCCAAATGAATGGTTTAACCTAGAAGAACGAAATGTGGTGAGCCAAGTAAGATTGGTGACCTGATCCTTACTTGAAAGAATCATCTAGATTGGGTGAAAAAACGTTTGCTGAGATTCCAGGAGATTAGTAGTTTTTTGGAAGCTGGGCAAGCCCTTTTAATGAAAGTGATTTCACCAGTCTCTGCTTTGGGCTACATCAACAGCAATAAAACCATAGAGATAGAACTTGCAACTACTTTATTGGTCCAAGTTTCAAAGAGCTAGCACAAACCGTGTTTTATTTAGAGTTCCAACTACATGTATCCATATAGGAGAAAACAGAGTGAAACCTCAAGATGAAAACGGTTACTGCAAACGAACGGTTTAGAATAGAAGAACGAAATTTGGTGAGCCAAGTGGGACTGGTGTACTGATCATTACCTGAAAGTATCATCAAGATTGGGTGAAAAAACATTAGCAGAGATTCCAGGAGATCCGTAGTTTTTTGTAACCCTGGCCAGACCTTTCAATGAAAGTGATTTTCGACAGTCTCTGCTTTGGGCTACATCAATAGCAAACAAACCATAGAAAGAGAACATGGAACTTCTTTATTGTGCCAAGTTTCAAAGAGCTAGCACAAACCGTGTTTGATTCAGAGTTCCAACTACATGTATCCATATAGGAGAAAACAGAGTGAAACCTCAAAATGAAAACGGTTACTGCAAACTAACGGTTTAACCTAGAAGAACGAAATTTGGTGAGACAAGTGGGACTGGTGTACTGATCATTACCTTGAAGTATCATCAAGATTGGGTGAAAAAACATTAGCTGACATTCCAGGAGATTCGTAGTTTTTTGGAAGCTTGGCAATCCTTTCAATGAAAGTGATTTTCGCCAGTCTCAGCTTTGGGCTACATCAATAGCAAACAAACCGTAGAAATAGAACTTGGAACTACTTTAATGTGCCAAGTTTCAAAGAGCTTAAACAAACCTTTTTTGATTTAGAGTTCCAACTACATGTATCCCTATAGCAGAAAACAGAGTGAAACCTCAAAATGAAAACGGTTACTGCAAACGAACGGTTTAACCTAGAAGAACAAAATTTGGTGACCCAAGTGGGACTGGTGTACTGATCATTACCTGAAAGTATCGTCAAGATTGGGTGAAAAAACATTTGCTGAGATTCAAGGAGATTCGTATTTTTTTGGATGCTGGGCAAGCCCTTTCAATGAAAGTGATTTTCGCCAGTCTCTGCTTTGGGCTACATCAATAGCAAACTATCCATAGAGATAGAACTCGGAACTATTTTATTGTGCCAAGTTTCAAAGAGCTAGCACAAACCGTGTTTGATTTAGA
The DNA here is from genome assembly GCF_052094955.1 of Ictidomys tridecemlineatus. Taxonomy (NCBI): domain Eukaryota; kingdom Metazoa; phylum Chordata; class Mammalia; order Rodentia; family Sciuridae; genus Ictidomys; species Ictidomys tridecemlineatus. The sequence continues at coordinate 70,903 of NW_027521316.1, forward strand.
GTTCCAAATACAATATTCCTATAGGAGAAAACAGAGTGAAACCTCAAAATGAAAACGGTTACTGCCAACGAACGGTTTAACCTTGAAGAACGAAATTTGGCTAGCCAAGTGGGATTGGTGTACAGATCATTACCTGAAAGTATCATCAAGATTGAGTGAAAAAGTATTTGCTGAGATTTCAGGCAACTAGTAGTTTTTTGGAAGCTTGGCAGGCCCTTTCCATGAAAGTGATTTTCGCCAGTCTCTGCTTAGGGCTACATCAACAGCAAACAAACCATAGATTTAGAACTTGAAACTGCTTTATTGTGTCAAGTTTCAAAGAGCTAGCACAAACCGTGTTTGATTTAGAGTTCCAAATACATGTATCCCTATATAGGAGAAAACAGAGTGAAACCTCAAAATGAAACCGGTTACTGCAAACGAACGGTTTAACCTAAAGGAACGAAATTTGGCGAACCAAGTGGGATTGGTGTACTGATCATTACCTAAAAGTATCATCAAGATTGGGTGAAAAAGTGTTTGCTGAGATTTCAGGCAACTCGTAGTTTTTTGGAAGCTTGGCAGGCCCTTTCCATGAAAGTGATTCTCGCCAGTCTCTGCTTAGGGCTACATCAACAGCAAACAAACCATAGAGATAGAACTTGAAACTGCTTTATTGTGTCAAGTTTCAAAGAGCTAGCACAAACCGTGTTTGATTTAGAGTTCCAAATACATGTATCCCTATAGGAGAAAACAGAGTGAAACCTCAAAATGAAACCGGTTACTGCAAATGAACGGTTTAACCTAAAGGAACGAAATTTGGCGAACCAAGTGGGATTGGTGTACTGATCATTACCTAAAAGTATCATCAAGATTGGGTGAAAAAGTGTTTGCTGAGATTTCAGGCAACTCGTAGTTTTTTGGAAGCTTGGCAGGCCCTTTCCATGAAAGTGATTCTCGCCAGTCTCTGCTTAGGGCTACATCAACAGCAAACAAACCATAGAGATAGAACTTGAAACTGCTTTATTGTGTCAAGTTTCAAAGAGCTAGCACAAACCGTGTTTGATTTAGAGTTCCAAATACATGTATCCATATAGGAGAAAACACAGTGAAACCTCAAAATGAAAACGGTTACTGCCAACGAACGGTTTAACCTTGAAGAACGAAATTTGGCTAGCCAAGTGGGATTGGTGTACTGATCATTTCCTGAAAGTATCATCAAGATTGGGTGAAAAAGTGTTTGCTGAGATTTCAGGCAACTCGTAGTTTTTTGGAAGCTTGGCAGGCCCTTTCCATGAAAGTGATTCTCGCCAGTCTCTGCTTAGGGCTACATCAACAGCAAACAAACCATAGAGATAGAACTTGAAACTGCTTTATTGTGTCAAGTTTCAAAGCGCTAGCACAAACCGTGTTTGATTTAGAGTTCCAAATACATGTATCCCTATAGGAGAAAACAGAGTGAAACCTCAAAATGAAACCGGTTACTGCAAACGAACGGTTTAACCTAAAGGAACGAAATTTGGCGAACCAAGTGGGATTGGTGTACTGATCATTACCTAAAAGTATCATCAAGATTGGGTGAAAAAGTGTTTGCTGAGATTTCAGGCAACTCGTAGTTTTTTGGAAGCTTGGCAGGCCCTTTCCATGAAAGTGATTCTCGCCAGTCTCTGCTTAGGGCTACATCAACAGCAAACAAACCATAGAGATAGAACTTGAAACTGCTTTATTGTGTCAAGTTTCAAAGAGCTAGCACAAACCGTGTTTGATTTAGAGTTCCAAATACATGTATCCATATAGGAGAAAACACAGTGAAACCTCAAAATGAAAACGGTTACTGCCAACGAACGGTTTAACCTTGAAGAACGAAATTTGGCGAGCCAAGTGGGATTGGTGTACTGATCATTACCTGAAAGTATCATCAAGATTGGGTGAAAAAACATTAGCAGAGATTCCAGGAGATCCGTAGTTTTTTGCAACCTTGGCCAGACCTTTCAATGAAAGTGATTTTCGACAGTCTCTGCTTTGGGCTACATCAATAGCAAACAAACCATAGAGATAGAACTTGGAACTACTATATTGTAGAAAGTTTCATTGAGCTAGCACAAACCGTGTTTGATTTAGAGTTCCAACTACATGTATCCATATAGGAGAAAACAGAGTGAAACCTCAAAATGAAAACGGTTACTGCAAACGAACGGTTTTACCTAGAAGAACGAAATTTGGTGACCCAAGTGGGACTAATGTACTCATCATTACCTGAAAGTATCGTCGAGATTGGGTGAAAAAACATTTGCTGAGATTCCAGGAGATTCGTAGTTTTCTGGATGCTGGGCAAGTCCTTTCAATGAAAGAGATTTTTTCCAGTCACTGCTTTGGTCTACATCAATAGCAAACTATCCATAGAGATAGAACTTGGAACTACTTTATTGTGCCAAGTTTCAAAGAGCTAGCACAAACTGTGTTTGATTTACAATTCCAACTACATGTATTCATATAGGAGAAAAGAGAGTGAAACCTCAAAATGAAAACGGTTACTGCAAACGAACGGTTTAACTTAAAAGTACGAAATTTGATGAGCCAAGTGGGATTGGTGTACTGATCATTACCTGAAAGAATCATGAAGATTGGTTGAAAAAACATTTGCTGAAATTCCAGGAGATTCGTAGTTTTTTGGAACCTGGGCAAGCCCTTTCCATGAAAGTGATTTTCGCCAGTCTCTGCTTAGGGCTACATCAATAGCAAACAAACCATAGAGACAGAACTTGGAACTACTTTATTGTGACAAGTTTCAAAGAGCTAGCACAAACCGTGTTTGATTTAGAGTTCAAACTACATATAACCATATAGAAGAAAACAGAGTGAAACCACAAAATGAGAACGGTTACTGCAAACGAACGGTTTAACCTAGAAGAACGAAATTTGGTGAGCCAAGTGAGACTGGTGTACTGATCATTACGTGAAACTATCATCAAGATTGGTTGAAAAAACATTTTCTGAGATTCCAGGAGATTCGTAGTTATTTGGAAGCTGGGCAAGTCCCTTTCAATGAAAGTGATTTTCGCCAGTCTCTGCTTTGGGCTACATCAATAGCAAACAATCCATAGAGATAGAACTTGGAACTACTTTATTGTACCAAGTTTCAAAGAGCTAGCACAAACCGTGTTTGATTAGGAGTTTCAACTACATTTTTCCATATATGAGAAAACAGAGTGAAACCTCAAAATGAAAATGGTTACTGCAAACGAACGGTTTAACCTAGAAGAACGAAATTTGGTGAGCCAAGTATTATTGGTGTCCTGATCATTACCTGAAGTACCATCAATATTGGATGAAAAAACTTTTGCTGAGATTCAATAAGATTTATAGTTTTTTGGAAGCTGGGTAAGCCCTTTCAATGAAAGTGATTTTCACCAGTCTCTGCTTTGGGCTACATCAATAGCAAAAAAGCAATAGAAATAGAACTTGGAACTACTTTATTGTTGCAAGTTTCAAAGTGCTACCACAAACCGTGTTTCATTTAAAGTTCCAACTACATGTATCCATATAGGAAATTACAGAGTGAAACCTCAAAATAAAACGGTTACTGCAAACGAACGGTTTAACCTAGATCAAGGAAATTTGGTGAGCCAAGTTTGATTGGTGCACTGATCATTACCTGAAAGTATCATCAAGATTGAGTGAAAAAACATTTGCTGAGATTTCAGGAGATTCGTAATTTTTTGGAAGCTGGGCAAGCCCTTTCAATGAAAGTGATTTTAGCCACTCGCTACTATGAGCTACATCAATAGCAAAAAAACCATAGAGATAGAACATGGAACTACTTTATTGTGCAAAGTTTCAAAGAGCTAGCAGAAACCGTGTTTGATTTAGAGTTCCAACTACATGTATTTATATTGGGGAAAACAGAGTGAAACCTCAAAATGAAAACGGTTACTGAAAACGAACGGTTTAACCTAGAAGAACGAAATTTGGTGAGCGAAGTGGGACTGGGGTACTGATCATTACCTGAAAGTATCATCAATATTGGGTGAAACAACATTTGCTGACATTCCAGGAGATTCGTAGTTTTTTGGGAGCTCAGCAAGCCCTTTCAATGAAAGTGATTTTCGCCAGTCTCTGCTTTGGGCTACATCAATAGCAAACAAACCATAGAGATAGAACTTAAAACTACATTATTGTGCCAAGTTTCAAAGAGCTAGCACAAACCATGTTTGATTTACAGTTCCAACTACATGTATCCATAGAGGAGAAAACAGATTGAAACCTCAAAATGAAAATGGTTACTGCAAACGTACTTTTAACCTAGAATTACGAAATTTGGTGACCCAAGTGGGACTGGTGTACTGATCATTAGCTGAAAGTATCATCAAGATTGGGTGAAAAAACTTTTGCTGAGATCCAACTAGATTCGTAGTTTATTGGAAGCTGAGTAAGCCCTTTCAATGAAAGTGATTTTCGCCAGTCTCTGCTTTGGGCTACATCAATAGCAAACAAACCATAGAAATCGAACATGGAACTACTTTATTGTGCCAAGTTTTAAAGAGCTAGCACAAACATTGTTTGATTCAGAGTTCCAACTAAATGTATCCATATAGAAGAAAACAGAGTGAAACCTCAAAATGAAAACGGTTACTGCAAACGAACGGTTTAAATTAGAAGAACGAAATTTGGTTAGCCAAGTGGGACTCGTGTACTGATCATTAGCTGAAAGTATAATCAAGACTGGGTGAAAAAGAATTTGCTGAGACTTCTGGAGATTCGTAGTTTTTTGAAAGCTGGGCAAGCCCTTTCAATGAACGTGATTTTCGCCAGTCTCTCCATGGGCTACATCAATAGCAATCAAACCAAAGAGATAGAACGTGGAACTACTTTATTGTGCCAAGTTTCAAAGAGCTAGCACAAACCGTGTTTGTTTTAGAGTTCCAACAACATGCATCCATATAGGAGAAAACAGAGTGAAACCTCAAAATGAAAATGGTTACTGCAAACGAACGGTTTTACCTAGAAGAACGAAATTTGGTAAGTCAAGTGGGACTCGTGTACTGATCATTACCTGAAATTATCATCGTATTGGGTGAAAAAACATTTGCTGTGATTCCAGGAGATTCGTAGTTTTTTGGAAGCTGGGGAAGCCCTTTAAATGACAGTGATTTTCGCCAGTTTCTGCTTTGGGCTACATCAATAAAAAACAAACTATAAAGATAGAACTTGGAACTACTTTATTGTGCCAAGTTTCAAAGGGCTAGCACAAACCGTGTTTGATTTAGAGTTCCAACTATATGTATCCATATAGGAGAAAACAGAGTGAAACCTCAAAATGAAAACAGTAACTGCAAAAAAACGGTTTAACCAAGAAGAACAAAATTCGGTGAGCCAAGTAGGACTGATGTACTGATCATTACCTGAAAGTATCATCAAGATTGGGTGAAAAACATTTGCTGAGATTCAGAAGATTCGTAGTTATTTGGAAGCTGGGCAAGCCCTTTCAATGAAAGTGATTTTCGCCAGTCTCTGCTTTGGGCTACATCAATAGCAAACAAACCATAGAAACAGAACGTGGAACTACTTTATTGTGCCAAGTTTCAAAGAGCTAGCACAAACCATGTTTGATTTAGAGTTCCAAATACATGTATGCGTATAGGAGAAAACAGAGTGAAACTTCAAAATGAAAACGGTTACTGCAAACGAACGGTTTAACCTAAAAGTACGAAACTTTATGAGCCAAGTGGGATTGGTGTACTGATCATTCCCTGATGAAAGTGATTTTTGACAGTCTCTTCTTTGGGCTACATCAATAGCAAACAAACCATAGAGACAGAACTTGGAACTACTTTATTGTGCCAAGTTTCAAAGAGCTAGCACAAACCGTGTTTGATTTAGAGTTTCAATTACATGTATCCATATAGGAGAAAACAGAGTGAAACCTCAAAATGAAAATGGTTACTGCAAATGAACGGTTAAACCTAGAATAACGAAATTTGGTGAGAAAAGTGGGACTGGTGTACTGATCATTACCTGAAAGTATCATCAAGATTGGCTGAAAAAAACATTTGCTGAGATTTCAGGAGATTCGTAGATTTTTGGAAGCTGGGCAAGCCCTTTCAATGGAAGTGATTTTTGCCAGTTTCTGCTTTGGGCTACATCAATAGCAAACAAACGATAGAGATAGAACTTGGAACTACTTTATTGTGCCAAGTTTCAAAGAGCTAGGACAAACCATGTTTGATTTAGAGTTCCAACTACATGTATCTATACAGGAAAAAACAGAGTGAAACCTCAAAATGAAAATGGTTACTGCAAATAAATGGTTTAACCTAGAAGAAAGAAATTTGGTGAGCCAAGTGGGACTGGAGTACTGATCATTACCTGAAAGTATCATCAAGATTGGGTGAAAAACATTTGCTCAGATTCCAGGAGATTCGTAGTTTTTTGGAAGCTGGGCAAGCGCTTTCAATGAAAGTGATATACGCCAGTCTCTGCTTTGGGCTACATCAATAGCAAACAAACCATAGAGATAAAACTTGGAACTACTTTATTGTGCCAAGTTTCAAAGAGCAAGCACAAACCGTGTTTGATTTAGAGTTCCAACTACATGTATACATATACAAGAAAACAGAATGAAACCTAAAAATGAAAACGCTTACTCCAAATGAATGGTTTAACCTAGAAGAACGAAATGTGGTGAGCCAAGTAAGATTGGTGACCTGATCCTTACTTGAAAGAATCATCTAGATTGGGTGAAAAAACGTTTGCTGAGATTCCAGGAGATTAGTAGTTTTTTGGAAGCTGGGCAAGCCCTTTTAATGAAAGTGATTTCACCAGTCTCTGCTTTGGGCTACATCAACAGCAATAAAACCATAGAGATAGAACTTGCAACTACTTTATTGGTCCAAGTTTCAAAGAGCTAGCACAAACCGTGTTTTATTTAGAGTTCCAACTACATGTATCCATATAGGAGAAAACAGAGTGAAACCTCAAGATGAAAACGGTTACTGCAAACGAACGGTTTAGAATAGAAGAACGAAATTTGGTGAGCCAAGTGGGACTGGTGTACTGATCATTACCTGAAAGTATCATCAAGATTGGGTGAAAAAACATTAGCAGAGATTCCAGGAGATCCGTAGTTTTTTGTAACCCTGGCCAGACCTTTCAATGAAAGTGATTTTCGACAGTCTCTGCTTTGGGCTACATCAATAGCAAACAAACCATAGAAAGAGAACATGGAACTTCTTTATTGTGCCAAGTTTCAAAGAGCTAGCACAAACCGTGTTTGATTCAGAGTTCCAACTACATGTATCCATATAGGAGAAAACAGAGTGAAACCTCAAAATGAAAACGGTTACTGCAAACTAACGGTTTAACCTAGAAGAACGAAATTTGGTGAGACAAGTGGGACTGGTGTACTGATCATTACCTTGAAGTATCATCAAGATTGGGTGAAAAAACATTAGCTGACATTCCAGGAGATTCGTAGTTTTTTGGAAGCTTGGCAATCCTTTCAATGAAAGTGATTTTCGCCAGTCTCAGCTTTGGGCTACATCAATAGCAAACAAACCGTAGAAATAGAACTTGGAACTACTTTAATGTGCCAAGTTTCAAAGAGCTTCCACAAACCTTTTTTGATTTAGAGTTCCAACTACATGTATCCCTATAGCAGAAAACAGAGTGAAACCTCAAAATGAAAACGGTTACTGCAAACGAACGGTTTAACCTAGAAGAACAAAATTTGGTGACCCAAGTGGGACTGGTGTACTGATCATTACCTGAAAGTATCGTCAAGATTGGGTGAAAAAACATTTGCTGAGATTCAAGGAGATTCGTATTTTTTTGGATGCTGGGCAAGCCCTTTCAATGAAAGTGATTTTCGCCAGTCTCTGCTTTGGGCTACATCAATAGCAAACTATCCATAGAGATAGAACTCGGAACTATTTTATTGTGCCAAGTTTCAAAGAGCTAGCACAAACCGTGTTTGATTTAGAGTTCCAAATACAATATTCCTATAGGAGAAAACAGAGTGAAACCTCAAAATGAAAACGGTTACTGCCAACGAACGGTTTAACCTTGAAGAACGAAATTTGGCTAGCCAAGTGGGATTGGTGTACAGATCATTACCTGAAAGTATCATCAAGATTGAGTGAAAAAGTATTTGCTGAGATTTCAGGCAACTAGTAGTTTTTTGGAAGCTTGGCAGGCCCTTTCCATGAAAGTGATTCTCGCCAGTCTCTGCTTAGGGCTACATCAACAGCAAACAAACCATAGAGAGAGAACTTGAAACTGCTTTATTGTGTCAAGTTTCAAAGAGCTAGCACAAACCGTGTTTGATTTAGAGTTCCAAATACATGTATCCCTATAGGAGAAAACAGAGTGAAACCTCAAAATGAAACCGGTTACTGCAAACGAACGGTTTAACCTAAAGGAACGAAATTTGGCGAACCAAGTGGGATTGGTGTACTGATCATTACCTAAAAGTATCATCAAGATTGGGTGAAAAAGTGTTTGCTGAGATTTCAGGCAACTCGTAGTTTTTTGGAAGCTTGGCAGGCCCTTTCCATGAAAGTGATTCTCGCCAGTCTCTGCTTAGGGCTACATCAACAGCAAACAAACCATAGAGATAGAACTTGAAACTGCTTTATTGTGTCAAGTTTCAAAGAGCTAGCACAAACCGTGTTTGATTTAGAGTTCCAAATACATGTATCCCTATAGGAGAAAACAGAGTGAAACCTCAAAATGAAACCGGTTACTGCAAATGAACGGTTTAACCTAAAGGAACGAAATTTGGCGAACCAAGTGGGATTGGTGTACTGATCATTACCTAAAAGTATCATCAAGATTGGGTGAAAAAGTGTTTGCTGAGATTTCAGGCAACTCGTAGTTTTTTGGAAGCTTGGCAGGCCCTTTCCATGAAAGTGATTCTCGCCAGTCTCTGCTTAGGGCTACATCAACAGCAAACAAACCATAGAGATAGAACTTGAAACTGCTTTATTGTGTCAAGTTTCAAAGAGCTAGCACAAACCGTGTTTGATTTAGAGTTCCAAATACATGTATCCATATAGGAGAAAACACAGTGAAACCTCAAAATGAAAACGGTTACTGCCAACGAACGGTTTAACCTTGAAGAACGAAATTTGGCTAGCCAAGTGGGATTGGTGTACTGATCATTTCCTGAAAGTATCATCAAGATTGGGTGAAAAAGTGTTTGCTGAGATTTCAGGCAACTCGTAGTTTTTTGGAAGCTTGGCAGGCCCTTTCCATGAAAGTGATTCTCGCCAGTCTCTGCTTAGGGCTACATCAACAGCAAACAAACCATAGAGATAGAACTTGAAACTGCTTTATTGTGTCAAGTTTCAAAGCGCTAGCACAAACCGTGTTTGATTTAGAGTTCCAAATACATGTATCCCTATAGGAGAAAACAGAGTGAAACCTCAAAATGAAACCGGTTACTGCAAACGAACGGTTTAACCTAAAGGAACGAAATTTGGCGAACCAAGTGGGATTGGTGTACTGATCATTACCTAAAAGTATCATCAAGATTGGGTGAAAAAGTGTTTGCTGAGATTTCAGGCAACTCGTAGTTTTTTGGAAGCTTGGCAGGCCCTTTCCATGAAAGTGATTCTCGCCAGTCTCTGCTTAGGGCTACATCAACAGCAAACAAACCATAGAGATAGAACTTGAAACTGCTTTATTGTGTCAAGTTTCAAAGAGCTAGCACAAACCGTGTTTGATTTAGAGTTCCAAATACATGTATCCATATAGGAGAAAACACAGTGAAACCTCAAAATGAAAACGGTTACTGCCAACGAACGGTTTAACCTTGAAGAACGAAATTTGGCGAGCCAAGTGGGATTGGTGTACTGATCATTACCTGAAAGTATCATCAAGATTGGGTGAAAAAACATTAGCAGAGATTCCAGGAGATCCGTAGTTTTTTGCAACCTTGGCCAGACCTTTCAATGAAAGTGATTTTCGACAGTCTCTGCTTTGGGCTACATCAATAGCAAACAAACCATAGAGATAGAACTTGGAACTACTATATTGTAGAAAGTTTCATTGAGCTAGCACAAACCGTGTTTGATTTAGAGTTCCTACTACATGTATCCATATAGGAGAAAACAGAGTGAAACCTCAAAATGAAAACGGTTACTGCAAACGAACGGTTTAACCTAGAAGAACGAAATTTGGTGACCCAAGTGGGACTAATGTACTCATCATTACCTGAAAGTATCGTCGAGATTGGGTGAAAAAACATTTGCTGAGATTCCAGGAGATTCGTAGTTTTCTGGATGCTGGGCAAGTCCTTTCAATGAAAGAGATTTTTTCCAGTCACTGCTTTGGTCTACATCAATAGCAAATTATCCATAGAGATAGAACTTGGAACTACTTTATTGTGCCAAGTTTCAAAGAGCTATCACAAACTGTGTTTGATTTACAATTCCAACTACATGTATTCATATAGGAAAAAAGAGAGTGAAACCTCAAAATGAAAACGGTTACTGCAAACGAATGGTTTAACTTAAAAGTACGAAATTTGATGAGCCAAGTGGGATTGGTGTACTGATCATTACCTGAAAGAATCATGAAGATTGGTTGAAAAAACATTTGCTGAAATTCCAGGAGATTCGTAGTTTTTTGGAACCTGGGCAAGCCCTTTCCATGAAAGTGATTTTCGCCAGTCTCTGCTTAGGGCTACATCAATAGCAAACAAACCATAGAGACAGAACTTGGAACTACTTTATTGTGACAAGTTTCAAAGAGCTAGCACAAACCGTGTTTGATTTAGAGTTCAAACTACATATAACCATATAGAAGAAAACAGAGTGAAACCACAAAATGAGAACGGTTACTGCAAACGAACGGTTTAACCTAGAAGAACGAAATTTGGTGAGCCAAGTGAGACTGGTGTACTGATCATTACGTGAAACTATCATCAAGATTGGTTGAAAAAACATTTTCTGAGATTCCAGGAGATTCGTAGTTATTTGGAAGCTGGGCAAGTCCCTTTCAATGAAAGTGATTTTCGCCAGTCTCTGCTTTGGGCTACATCAATAGCAAACAATCCATAGAGATAGAACTTGGAACTACTTTATTGTACCAAGTTTCAAAGAGCTAGCACAAACCGTGTTTGATTAGGAGTTTCAACTACATTTTTCCATATATGAGAAAACAGAGTGAAACCTCAAAATGAAAATGGTTACTGCAAACGAACGGTTTAACCTAGAAGAACGAAATTTGGTGAGCCAAGTATTATTGGTGTCCTGATCATTACCTGAAGTACCATCAATATTGGATGAAAAAACTTTTGCTGAGATTCAATAAGATTTATAGTTTTTTGGAAGCTGGGTAAGCCCTTTCAATGAAAGTGATTTTCACCAGTCTCTGCTTTGGGCTACATCAATAGCAAAAAAACAATAGAAATAGAACTTGGAACTACTTTATTGTTGCAAGTTTCAAAGTGCTACCACAAACCGTGTTTCATTTAAAGTTCCAACTACATATATCCATATAGGAAATTACAGAGTGAAACCTCAAAATAAAACGGTTACTGCAAACGAACGGTTTAACCTAGATCAAGGAAATTTGGTGAGCCAAGTTTGATTGGTGCACTGATCATTACCTGAAAGTATCATCAAGATTGAGTGAAAAAACATTTGCTGAGATTTCAGGAGATTCGTAATTTTTTGGAAGCTGGGCAAGCCCTTTCAATGAAAGTGATTTTAGCCACTCGCTACTATGAGCTACATCAATAGCAAAAAAAACATAGAGATAGAACATGGAACTACTTTATTGTGCAAAGTTTCAAAGAGCTAGCAGAAACCGTGTTTGATTTAGAGTTCCAACTACATGTATTTATATTGGGGAAAACAGAGTGAAACCTCAAAATGAAAACGGTTACTGAAAACGAACGGTTTAACCTGGAAGAATGAAATTTGGTGAGCCAAGTGGGACGCATGTACTGATCATTACCTGAAAGTATCATCACGATTGGGTAAAAAAAACATTTGCTGAGATTCCAGGAGATTCGTAGATTTTTGGAAGCTGGGCAAGCCCTTTCAATGAAAGTGATTTTCGCCAGTCTCTGCTTTGGGCTACATTAATACAAAACAAACCAAAGAGATACAACTTAGAACTACTTTATTGTGCCAAGTTTCAACACGCTGGGACAAACCGTGTTTGATTTAGAGTTCCAACTACATGTATCCATATAGGAGAAAACAGAGTGAAATCTCAAAATTAAAACAGTTACTGCAAATGAATGGTTTAACCTAGAAGAACGAAATTTGGTGAGCCAAGTGGGACTGGTGTACTGATCATTACTGGAAAGTATCATCAAGATTCGGTGAAAAAACTTTTGCTGAGACTCCAGGAGATTCGTAGTTTTTTGGAAGCTGGGCAAGCCTTTCAATGAAAGTGATTTTTGCCAGTCTCTACTTTGGGCTACATCAATAGCAAACAAACCATAGAGATAGAACTTGGAACTACTTTATTGTGCCAAGTTTCAAAGAGCTGGCACGAACCGTGTTTGTTTTAGAGTTCCAACTACATGTATCCATATACCAGAAAACAGAGTGAAATCTCAAAATTAAAACGGTTACTGCAAACGAACTGTTTAACCTAGAAAAACAAAATTTGGTGAGCCAACTGGGAATGGTGTACTGATCATTACCTGAAATTATCATCAAGATTGGGTGAGAAAACATTTCCTGATATTCCAGGAGATTCGTAGTTCTTTGGACGCTGGGCAAGCCTTTCAATGAAAGTGATTTTTGCCAGTCTCTACTTTGGGCTACATCAATACCAAACAAAGCATAGAGATAGAACTTGAAACTGCTTTATTGTGTCAAGTTTCAAAGAGCTAGCACAAACCGTGTTTGATTTAGAGTTCCAAATACATGTATCCACATAGGAGAAAACAGAGTGAAACCACAAAATGAAAACGGTTACTGCAAACGAACGGTTTAACCTAGAAGAACGAAATTTGGTGAGCCAAGTGAAATTGGTGTACTGATCATTTCCTGAAAGTATCATCAAGATTGGGTGAAAAAAAATTTGCGGTGATTCCAGGATATTCGTAGTTTTTTGGAACCTGGGCAAGCCCTTTCAATGAAAGTGTTTTTTGCCAGTCTCTGCTTTGGGCTACATCAATGGTAAACAAACCATAGAAATAGAACTTGGAACTACTTTATTGTGCCACGTTTCAAAGATCTAGCACAAACCGTGTTTGATTTAGAGTTCCAAATACATGTATCCATATAGGGAAAAAAAGAGTGAAACCTCATAATGAAAACGGTTATTGCAAACGCATGGTTTAACCTAGAATAAAAAAATTTGGCGAGCCAAGTGGGATTTGTGTACTGATCATTACCTGAAACTATCATAAAGATTGGGTGAAAAAAAATTTGCTGAGATTTTAGGAGATTCGTAGTTTTTTGGAAGCTGGGCAAGCCCTTTCAATGAAAGTGATTTTCGCCAGTCTATGCTTTGGGCTACATCAATCGCAAAAAAACCATAGAGATAGAACTTGGAACTACTTTATTGTGCCAAGTTTCAAAGAGCTAGCACAAACCGTGTTTCATTTAGAGTTCCAACTACATGTGTCTATATAGGAGAAAACAGAGTGAAACTTTAAATTAAAACGGTTACTGCAAACGAACGGTTTAACCTAGAAGAACAAAATTTGGTGAGCCAAGTGAGATTGGTGTACTGACCAGTACCTGAAAGTATCATCAAGATTGGGTGAAAAAACATTTCCTGAGATTCCAGGAGATTCATATTTTTTTGGAAGCTGGAAAAGCCCTTTTAATTAAAGTGATTTTCGCCAGTCTCTGCTTTGGGCTACATCAATAGCAAACAAACCATAAAGAGAGTACTTGGAACTACTTTATTGTGCCAAGTTTCAAAGAGCTAGCACAAACCATGTTTGATTTAGAGTTCCAACTACATGTATCCATGTAGGAGAAAACAGAGTTAAACCTCAAAATGAAAATGGTTACTGCAAACAAACGGTTTAACATAGAAAAAAAAAATTTCGTGATCCACGTAGGACTGGTATACTGATCATTACCTGAAAGTATCATCAAAATTGGGAGAAAAAACATTTGCTGAGATTTCAGGAGATTTGTAGTTTTTTGGAAGCTGGGAAAGCCCTTTCAATGAAAGTGATTTTCGCCAGTCTCTGCTTTGGGCTACATCTAAAGAAAACAAATCATAGAGATACAACGTGGAACTACTTTATTGTTCCAAGTTTCAAAGAGCTAGTACAAATTGTGTTTGATTTAGAGTTCCAACTACATGTATCCATGTAGGAGAAAACGGAGTGAAACCTCAAAATGAAAATGGTTACTGCAAACGAATGGTTTAACCTAGAAAAACGAATTTGGTGAGCCAAGTGGGATTGGTGTACTGATCGTTTCCTGAAAGTATCATCAAGATTGGGTGAAAAAACATTTGCTGAGATTCCAGGAGATTCATAGTTTTTTAAAAGCTGGCCAAGTCCTTCAATGAAAGTGATTTTTGGAAGTCTATTCTTTGGGCTACATCAATAGCAAACAAACCATAGAGATAGAACCTGGAAGTACTTTATTGTGCCAAGTTACAAAGAGCTAGCACAAACCGTGTTTGATTTAGAGTTTCAACTACATGTATCCATATAGGAGAAAACAGAGTGAAACCTCAAAATGAAAACGGTTATTGCAAACGAACGGTTTAACCTAGAAAAAAGAAATTTGGTGAGTCAAGTGGGATGTATGTACTGATTATTACCTGAAAGTATCATCAAGATTGGGTGAAAAACCTTTTGCCGAAATTCCAGGAGATTCGTAGTTTTTTGGGAGATAGTCAAGCCCTTTCAATGAAAGTGATTTTCGCCAGCCTCTGCTTTGGGCTACATCAATAGCAAACAAACCATTGAGATAGAACTTGGAACTACTTTATTGTGCCAAGTTTCAAAGGGCTAGCACAAACCGAGTTGAATTTAGAGTTCCAACTACATGTATCCATATAGGAGAAAACAGAGTGAAACCACAAAATGAAAACGGTAACTGCAAGCGAATGGTTTAACCGAGGAGAACGAAATTGGTGAGCCAAGTGGGACTGGTGTACTGATCATTACCTGAAAGTATTATAAAGATTAGGTGAAAAACCTTTTGCTGAGATTCCAGGAGATTCGTAGTTTTTTGGAGCTAGGCAAGCCCCTTTCAATGAAAGTGATTTTTGCCAGTCTCTGCCTTAGGCTACAACATTAACAAAGAAACCATAGAGAGAGAACATGTAACTACTTTATTGTGCCAAGTTTCAAAGAGTTAGCACAAACCGTGTTTGATTTAGAGTTCCAACTACATGTATCCATATAGGAGAAAACAGAGTGAAACCTAAAATGAAAATGGTTGCTGTAAACGAACGGTTTCACCTAGAAGAACGAAATTTGGTGAGCCAAGTGAAACTGCTGTACTGATAATTACCTGAAAGTATCATCAAGATTGGGTGAAAAACATTTGCTGAGATTTCAGGAGATTCGTAGATTTTTGTAAGCTGGGCATGCAGTTTCAATGAAAGTGATTTTCGCCAGTCTCTTCATTTGGCTACATCAATAGCAAACAAACCATAGAGATAGAACTTGGAACTACTTTATTGTGGCAAGTTTTAAAGTGCTAGCAAAATCCGTGTTTGATTTAGAGTTTCAACTACATGTATCCACATAGGAGAAAACAGAGTAAAACCTCAAAATAAAAACGGTTACTGCAAACGAACGGTTTAAACTAGAAGAACAAAATATGGTAAGCCAAGTGGGAATGGTTTACTGATCATTACCTGAAAGTGTCATCAAGGTTGGGTGAAAAATAATTTGCTGAGATTCCAGGAGATTCATAGTTTTTTGGGAGCTAGGCACGCCATTTCAATGAAAGTGATTTTCGCCAGGTTCTGCTTCGGGCTACATCAATAGCAAACAAACCATAAAGATAGAACTTGGAACTACTTTATTGTGCCAAGTTTCAAAGAGCTAGCACAAACCGTGTTGGATTTAGAGTTCCAACTACATTTATCCATATCGGAGAACACAGAGTGAAACCTCAAAATGTAAACGGTTACTGCAAACGAACGGTTTAACCTAGAAGAACGAAATTTGGTGAGCCAAGTGAAACTGGTATACTGATAATTACCAGAAAGTATTATCAAGATTGGGTGAAAAGCATTTGCTGAGATTCCAGGAGATTCGTAGTTTTTTGGAAGCTGGGCAAGCCCTTTCAATGAAAGTGATTTTGGCCAGTCTCTGAATTGGGCTACATCAATAGCAAACAAACCATAGAGATAGAACTTGGATCTACTTTATTGTGCCAAGTTTCAAACGGCTAGTACAAACCGTGTTAGTTTTAGAGTTCCAACTACATGTATCCATATAGGAGAAAACAGAGTGAAACCTCAAAATGAAAACGGTTACTGCAAATGAACGGTTTAATCTAGAAGAACGAAATTTGGTTAGCAAAGTAAGATTGGTGTCCTGATCATAACCAAAAAGTATCATCAAGATGGGGTGAAAAAACTTTTGCTGAGATTTCAGGAGATTCGTAGTTTTTTGGAAGCCTGGCAAGCCCTTTCAATGAAAGTGATTTTCGCCAGTCACTGCTTTGGGCTACATCAATAGCAAACAAACCATAGAAATAAAACTTGGAACTACTTTATTTTGTCAAGTTTCAAAGAGCTAGCACAAACCGTGTTTGTGCTACATGTACATGTATCCATATAGGAGAAAACAGAGAAAAACCTCAAAATGAAAACGGTTACTGCAAACGAACTGTTTAACCTAGAAGAAAGAAATTTGGTGAGCAAAGTGGGATTCTTCTACTGATCATTACCTGAAACTATCATCAAGATTGGGTGAAAAAACTTTAGTTGTGATTTCAAAAGATTCGTAGTTTTATGGAAGCTTGGAAACCCTTTCAATGAAAGTGATTTTTGCCAGTCTCTGCTTTGGGCTACATCAATAGCAAACAAACCATTGAAATAGAACTCATAACTACTGTATTGTGCAAAGTTTCAAAGAGCTAGCACAAAGTGTGTTTGATTTAGAGTTCCAACTACATGCATCTATATAGGAGAAAACAGAGAAAAACCTCAAAATGAAAACGGTTTCTGCAGAAGAACGGTTTAACCTAGAAGAACGAAATTTGGTGATCCAAGTGGGACTGCTGTACTGATCAATATCTGAAAGTATCATCAAGTTTGGGTGAAAATATATTTGCTGAGATTTAAAGAGATTGGTAGTTTTTTGGAACCTGGGCAAGCCCTTTCAATGAAAGTTATTTCACCAGTCTCTGCTTTGGGGTAGATCAATAGCAAACAAACCATAGAGATAGAACTTGGAACTACTTTATTGTGCCAACTTTCAAAGAACTAGCACAAACCATGCTTGATTTAGAGTTCCAAATACATGTATCCATATAGGAGAAAACAGAGTGAAACCTCAAAATGAAAACGGTTACTGAGAACGAACGGTTTAACCTAGAAGAACGAAATTTGGTGAGCCAAGTAAGACTGTTGTCCTGATCAATACATGAAAGTATCCTCAAGATTGGGTTAAAAAACATTTGCTGAGATTCCAGGAGATTCGTAGTTATTTGGAAGCTGGGAAAGCCCTTTCAATGAAAGTGATTTCGAAAGGCTCAGCTTTGGGCTACATCAGTACCAAACAAACCATAGAGATAGAACTTGGAACTACTTTATTGTGCCAAGTTACAAAGAGCTAGCACAAACCGTGTTTGATTTAGAGTTCCAACAAGATGTATTTATATAGGAGAATACAGAATGAAACCTCAAAATGAATACGGTTACTGCAAACGAACGGTTTAACCTAGAAGAACAAAATTTGGTGAGACAAGTGGGACTGCTGTACTGATCATTATCTGAAAGTAACATCAAGAATGGGTGAAAAAACATTTGTTGAGATTTCAAGAGATTGGTAGTTTTTTGAAAGCTTGGCAAGCCCTTTAAATGAAAGTTATATTCGCCAGTCTCTGCTTTGGGGTAGATCAATAGGAAACAAACCATAGAGATAGAACTTGGAACTACTTTATTGTGCCAACTTTCAAAGAGCTAGCACAAAGCGTATTTGATTTAGAGTTCCAACTACATGTATCCATATAGGAGAAGACAGAGTGAAACCTCAAAATGAAAACGGTTCGTGAAAACGAACGGTTTAACCTTGAAGAACGAAATTTGGTGAGCCAAGAGGGACTGGTGTACTGATCATTAACAGAAAGTATCATCAAGATTGGGTGATAAAACATTTGCTGAGATTTCAGGAGATTCATAGTTTTTTGGAAGCTAAGCAAGCACTCTCAATGAAAGTAATTTTCGCCAGTCTCTGCTTTGGTCTACATGTATACCAAACAAACCATAGAGATAGAACTTGGAACTACTTTATTGTGCCAACTTTCAAAGGGCTAGCACAAACCGTGTTTTATTTAGAGTTCCAACTACATGTACCCATATAGGAGAAAAGAGAGTGAAACCTCAAAATGAAAATGGTTACTGCAAACGAACGGTTTAAACTAGAAGAACAATATTTGGTGAGCCAAGTGGGACTGGTGTACTGATCATTACCTGAAAGTATCATCAAGATTGGGTGAAAAAAAATTTGCTGAGATTTCAGGAGATTCATAGTTTTTTGGAAGCTGGTCAAGCCCTTTCAATAAAAGTGATTTTCACCAGTCTCTGCTTTGGGCTACATAAATAGCAAACAAACCATAGAGATAGAACTTGGAACTACTTTATTGTGTCAAGTTTCAAAGAGCTAGCACAAACCGTGTTTGATTTAGAGTTCCAACTACATGCATCTATATAGGAGAAAACAGAGAAAAACCTCAAAATGAAAACGGTTTCTGCAGAAGAACGGTTTAACCTAGAAGAACGAAATTTGGTGATCCAAGTGGGACTGCTGTACTGATCAATATCTGAAAGTATCATCAAGTTTGAATGAAAAAGTATTTGCTCAGATTTCAGGCAACTCGTAGTTTTTTGGAAGCTTGGCAGGCCCTTTCCATGAAAGTGATTCTAGCCAGTCTCTGCATAGGGCTACATCAACAGCAAACAATCCATAGAGATAGAACTTGAAACTGCTTTATTGTGTCAAGTTTCAAAGAGCTAGTACAAACCGTGTTTGATTTAGAGTTCCAAATACATGTATCCCTATAGGAGAAAACAGAGTGAAACCTCAAAATGAAACCGGTTACTGCCAACGAACGGTTTAACCTAGAAGAACGAAATTTGGCAAGCCAAGTGGGATTGGTGTACTGATCATTACCTGAAAGTATCATCAAGATTGGGTGAGAAAGTGTTTGCTGAGATTTCAAGCAACTCGTAGTTTTTTGGAAGCTTGTCAGGCCCTTTCCATGAAAGTAATTCTCGCCAGTCTCTTCTTAGGGCTACATCAACAGCAAACAAACCATAGAGATAGAACTTGAAACTGCTTTATTGTGTCAAGTTTCAAAGAGCTAGCACAAACCGTGTTTGATTTAGAGTTCCAAATACATGTATTCCTATAGGAGAGAACAGAGTGAAACCTCAAAATGAAACAGGTTACTGCAAAGGAAGTGTTTAACCTAGAAGAACGAAATTTGGAGAGACAAGTGGGATTTGTGTACTAATCATTACCTGAAATTATCATCAAGATTGGGTGAAAAAGTGTTTGCTGAGATTTCAGGCAACTCGTAGTTTTTTGGAAGATTGGCAGGCCCTTTCCATGAAAGTGATTCTCGCCAGTCTCTGCTTAGGGCTACATCAACACCAAACAAACCATAGATTTAGAACTTGAATCTGCTTTATTGTGTCAAGTTTCAAAGTGCTAGCACAAACCGTGTTTTATTTAGACTTCCAAATACATGTATCCCTATAGGAGAAAACAGAGTGAAACCTCAAAATGAAAATGGTTACTGCCAACGAATGGTTTAACCTAGAGGAACGAAATTTTTTGATCCAAGTGGGATTTGTGTACTGATCATTACCTAAAAGTATCATCAAGATTGGGTGAAAAAGTGTTTGCTGAGATTTCAGGCAACTCGTAGTTTTTTGGAAGCTTGGCAGGCCCTTTCCATGAAAGTGATTCTCGCCAGTCTCTGCTTAGGGCAACATCAACAGCAAACAAACCATAGAGACAGAACTTGAAACTGCTTTATTGTGTCAAGTTTCAAAGAGCTAGCACAAACCGTATTTGATTTAGAGTTCCAAATAAATGTATCCGTATAGGAGAAAACAGAGTGAAACCTAAAAATGAAAACGGTTACTGCAAACGATCGGTTTAACCTAGAAGAACGAAATTTGGCGAGCCAAGTGGGATTGGTGTACTGATCATTACCTGAAAGTATCATCAAGATTGGGTGAAAAAGTGTTTGCTGAGATTTCAGGCAACACGTAGTTTTTTGGAAGCTTGGCTGGCCCTTTCCATGAAAGTGATTCTCGCCAGTCTCTGCTTAGGGCTACATCAACAGCAAACAAACCATACAGATAGAACTTGAAACTGCTTTATTGTGTCAAGTTTCAAAGAGCTAGCACAAACCGTGTTTGATTTAGAGTTCCAAATACATGTATCCCTATAGGAGAAAACAGAGTGAAACCTCAAAATGAAACCGGTTACTGCAAACGAACGATTTAACCTAGAAGAATAAAATTTGGCGAGCCAAGTGGGATTGGTGTACTGATCATTACCTGAAAGTATCTTCAAGATTGGGTGAAAAAGTGTTTGCTGAGATTTCAGGCAACTCGTAGTTTTTTGGAAGCTTGGCAGGCCCTTTCCATGAAAGTGATTCTCGCCAGTCTCTGCTTAGGGCAACATCAACAGCAAACAAACCATAGAGACAGAACTTGAAACTGCTTTATTGTGTCAAGTTTCAAAGAGCTAGCACAAACCGTGTTTGATTTAGAGTTCCAAATACATGTATCCCTATAGGAGAAAACAGAGTGAAACCTCAAAATGAAAACGGTTACTGCAAACGAACGGTTTAATGTAGAAGAACAAAATTTGGCGAGCCAAGTGGCATTAGTCTACTGATCATTACCTGAAAGTATCATCAAGATTGGGTGAGAAAGTTTTTGCTGAGATTTCAGGCAACTCGTAGTTTTTTGGAAGCTTGGCAGGCCCTTTCCATGAAAGTGAATCTCGCCAGTCTCTGCTTAGGGCTACATCAGCAGCAAACAAACCATAGAGATAGAACTTGAAACTTCTTTATTGTGTAAAGTTTCAAAGAGCTAGCACAAACCGTGTTTGATTTAGAGTTCCAAATACATGTATCCCTATAGGAGAAAACAAAATGAAACCTCAAAATGAAAATGGTTACTGCAAACAAACGGTTTAACCTAGAAGAACGAAATTTGGCAAGCCAAGTGGGATTGGTGTACGGATCATTACCTGAAAGTATCATCAAGATTGGGTGAGAAAGTGTTTGCTGAGATTTCAGGCAACTCGTAGTTTTTTGGAAGCTTGTCAGGCCCTTTCCATGAAAGTAATTCTCGCCAGTCTCTGCTTAGGGCTACATCAACAGCAAACAAACCATAGAGATAGAACTTGAAACTGCTTTATTGTGTCAAGTTTCAAAGAGCTAGCACAAACCGTGTTTGATTTAGAGTTCCAAATACATGTATCCCTATAGGAGAAAACAGACTGAAACCTCAAAATGAAACCGGTTACTGCCAACAAACGGTTTAACCTAGAAGAACGAAATTTGGCGAGCCAAGTGGGCTTGGTGTACTGATCATTACCTGAAAGTATCATCAAGATTGGGGGAAAAAGTGTTTGCTGAGATTTCAGGCAACTCGTAGATTTTTGGAAGCTTGGCAGGCCCTTTCCATGAAAGTGATTCTCGCCAGTCTCTGCTTCGGGCTACATCAACAGCAAACAAACCATAGAGATAGAACTTGAAACTGCTTTACTGTTTCAAGTTTCAAAGAGCTAGCACAAACCGTGTTTGATTTAGAGTTCCAAACACATGTATCCCTATAGGAGAAAACAGAGTGAAACCTCAAAATGAAACCGGTTACTGCCTAGGAACGGTTTAACCTAGAAGAACGAAATCTGGTGAGCCAAGTGGGCTTGGTGTACTGATCGTTACCTGAAAGTATCATCAAGATTGGGTGAAAAAGTGTTTGCTGAGATTTCAGGCAACTCGTAGTTTTTTGGAAGCTTGGCAGGCCCTTTCCATGAAAGTGATTCTCGCCAGTCTCTGCTTAGGGCTACATCAACAGCAAACAAACCATAGAGACAGAACTTGAAACTGCTTTATTGTGTCAAGTTTCAAAGAGCTAGCACAAACCGTGTTTGATTTAGAGTTCCAAATACATGTATCCCTATAGGAGAAAACAGAGTGAAACCTCAAAATGAAACCGGTTACTGCAAACGAACGGTTTAACATAGAAGAATGAAATTTGGCGAGCCAAGTGGGTTGGTGTACTGATCATTACCTGAAAGTATCATCAAGATTTGGTGAAAAAGTGTTTGCTGAGATTTCAGGGAACTCGTAGTTTTTTGGAAGCTTGGCAGGCCCTTTCCATGAAAGTGATTCTCGCCAGTCTCTGCTTAGGGCTACATCAACACCAAACACACCATACAGATAGAACTTGAAACTGCTTTATTGTGTCAAGTTTTAAAGAGCTAGCACAAACCGTGTTTGATTTACAGTTCAAATACATGTAATCGTATAGGAGAGAACAGAGTGAAACCTCAAAATGAAACCGGTTACTGCAAACGAAGTGTTTAACCTAGAAGAACGAAATTTGGAGAGACAAGTGGGATTTGTGTACTAATCATTACCTGAAATTATCATCAAGATTGGTTGAAAAAGTGTTTGCTGAGATTTCAGGCAACTCGTAGTTCTTTGGAAGCTTGGCAGGCCCTTTCCATGAAAGTGATTCTCGCCAGTCTCTGCTTAGGGCTACATCAACAGCAAATAAACCATAGATTTAGACCTTGAATCTGCTTTATTGTGTCAAGTTTCAACGAGCTAGCACAAACCGTGTTTTATTTAGACTTCCAAATACATGTATCCCTATAGGAGAAAACAGAGTGAAACCTCAAAATGAAAATGGTTACTGCCAACGAATGGTTTAACCTAGAGGAACGAAATTTGGCGAGCCAAGTGGGATTGGAGTACTGATCATTACCTGAAAGTTTCATCAAGATTGGGTGAAAAAGTGTTTGCTGAGATTTCAGGCAACTCGTAGTTTTTTGGAAGCTTGGCTGGCCCTTTCCATGAAAGTGATTCTCGCCAGTCTCTGCTTAGGCCTACATCAACAGCAAACAAACCATAGAGATAGAACTTGAAACTGCTTTATTGTGTCAAGTTTCAAAGAGCTAGCACAAACCGTGTTTGATTTAGAGTTCCAAATACATGTATCCTTATAGGAGAAAATAGAGTGAAACCTCAAAATGAAACCGGTTACTGCCAACGAACGGTTTAACCTAGAAGAACGAAATTTGGCGAGCCAAGTGGGATTGGTGTACTGATCATTACCTGAAAGTTTCATCAAGATTGGGTGAAAAAGTGTTTGCTGAGATTTCAGGCAACTCGTAGTTTTTTGGAAGCTTGGCAGCCCCTTTCCATGAAAGTGAATCTCGCCAGTCTCTGCTTAGGGCTACATCAACAGCAAACAAACCATAGAGATAGAACTTGAAACTGCTTTATTTTGTCAAGTTTCAAAGAGCTAGCACAAACCGTGTTTGATTTAGAGTTCCAAATACATGTATCCCTATAGGAGAAAACACAGTGAAACCTCAAAATGAAAACGGTTACGGCCAACGAACTGTTTAACCTAGAAGAACGAAATTTGGCGAGCCAAGTGGGATTGGTGTACTGATCATTACCTGAAAGTATCATCAAGATTGGGTGACAAAGTATTGCTGAGATTTCAGGCAACACGTAGTTTTTTGGAAGCTTGGCAGGCCCTTTCCATGAAAGTGATTCTCGCCAGTCTCTGCTTAGGGCTACATCAACAGCAAACAACCATAGAGATAGAACTTGAAACTACTTTATTGTGTCAAGTTTCAAAGAGCTAGCACAAACCGTGTTTGATTTAGAGTTCCAAATACATGTATCCCTATAGGAGAAAACAGAGTGGAACCTCAAAATGAAAACGGTTACTGCAAACGAACGGTTTAACCTAGAAGAACGAAATTTGGTGAGCCAAGTAAGACTGTTGTCCTGATCATTACCTGAAAGTATCCTCAAGATTGGGTGAAAAAACATTTGCTGAGATTCCAGGAGATTCGTAGTTATTTGGAAGCTGGGAAAGCCCTTTCAATGAAAGTGATTTCCAAAGTCTCGGCTTTGGGCTACATCAGTACCAAACAAACCATAGAGATAGAACTTGGAACTACTTTATTGTGCCAAGTTTCAAAGAGCTAGCACAAACCGTGTTTGATTTAGAGTTCCAACAAGATGTATCCATATAGGAGAATACAGAATGAAACCTCAAAATGAATACGGTTACTGCAAACGAACGGTTTAACCTAGAAGAACAAAATTTGGTGAGACAAGTGGGACTGCTGTACTGATCATTATCTGAAAGTATCATGAAGATTGGGTGAAAAAACATTTGTTGAGATTTCAGGAGATTGGTAGTTTTTTGAAAGCTTGGCAAGCCCTTTAATGAAAGTTATATTCGCCAGTCTCTGCTTTGGGGTAGATCAATAGGAAACAAACCGTAGAGATAGAACTTGGAACAACTTTATTGTGCCAACTTTAAAAGAGCTAGCACAAACCGTGTTTGATTTAGAGTTCCATCTACTTGTATCCATATAGGAGAAAACAGAGTGAAACCTCAAAATGTAAAAGGTTACTGCAAACAAACGGTTTAACCTAGAAGAAAGAAATTTGGTGAGCCAAGTGGGACTGGTGTACTGATCATTACCTGAAAGTAACATCAAGTTTGGGTGAAAAAACATTTGCTGAGATTTCAGGACATTCGTAGTTTTTGGAAGCTGGGTAAGCCCTTTCAATGAAAGTGATTTTCGCCAGTCTCTTCTTTGGGCTACATCAATAGCAAACAAACCATAGAGATAGAACTTGGAACTACTTTATTGTGCCAAGTTTCAAACAGCTAGCACAAACCGTGTTTGATTCAGAGTTCCAAATACATTTATCCATATAGGGAAAAACAGAGTGAAACCTCAAAATGAAAACGGTTAGTGCAAAGGAACGGTTTAACCTAGAAGAACGAAATTTGGTGACCAAGTGGGACTGGTGTACTGATCAAAACCTGAAAGTATCATCAATATTGGGTGAAAACACATTTGCTGAGATTTTAGAAGATTCGTAGTTTTACGAATGTTCTAAAGCAGTTGAAAAAGTGTAAAGCAGTTTGTAACTGCTTTACACTTTTTCAACCAATCTTGATGATAATTTCAGGTAATGATTAGTACACAAATCCAACTTGTCTCTAGAAATTTCGTTCTTCTAGGTTAAACACTTCGTTTGCAGTAACCGGTTTCATTTTGAGGTTTCACTCTGTTCTCTCCTATACGATTACATGTATTTGGAACTGTAAATCAAACACGGTTTGTGCTAGCTCTTTGAAACTTGACCCAATAAAGCAGTTTCAAGTTCTATCTGTATGGTTTGTTTGCTGTTGATGTAGCCCTAAGCAGAGACTGGCGAGAATCACTTTCATGGAAAGGGCCTGCCAAGCTTCCAAAAAACTACGAGTTGCCTGAAATCACAGCAAACACTTTTTCACCCAATCTTGATGAAACTTTCAGGTAATGATCAGTACACCAATCCCACTTGGCTCGCCAAATTTCGTTCTTCTAGGTTAAACCGTTCGTTGGCAGTAACCGGTTTCATTTTGAGGTTTCACTCTGTTTTCTCCTATAGGGATACATGTATTTGGAACTCTAAATCAAACACGGTTTGTGCTAGCTCTTTGAAACTTGACACAATAAAGCAGTTTCAAGTTCTATCTCTATGGTTTGTTTGCTGTTGATGTAGCCCTAAGCAGAGACTGGCGAGAATCACTTTCATGGAAAGGGCCTGCCAAGCTTCCAAAAAACTACGAGTTGCCTGAAATCTCAGCACACACTTTTTCACCCAATCTTGATGAAACTTTCAGGTACACCAATCAGTACACCAATCCCACTTGGGTCGCCAAATTTCGTTCTTCTAGGTTAAACCGTTCGTTGGCAGTAACCGTTTTCATTTTTAGGTTTCACTCTGTTTTCTCCTATAGGGATACATGTA
>NW_027521317.1:0-96967 GCF_052094955.1 Ictidomys tridecemlineatus
TTTGGGTTCTCTCTCTTCTTCTCTTCGTTAGCATGGCTAAGGGTCTGTCCATCTTATTTATTTTTTCAAAGAACCAACTTTTAGTTCTGTCTATTTTTTCAATTGTTTCTTTTGTTTCGATTTCATTAATTTCAGCTCTGATTTTAATTATTTCTTGCCTTCTACTCCTATTGCTGTTGTTTTGCTCTTCTTTTTCTAGGATTTTGAGATGAAGTATGAGATCATTTATTTGTTGGTTTTTTCTTTTTTTAAGGAATGAACTCCAAGCAATAAATTTTCCTCTTAGAACTGCTTTCAATGTGTCCCATAGATTCCGATATGTTGTGTCTTTGTTTTCGTTTAACTCTAAGAAGTTTTTAATTTCCTCCTTAATGTCTTCTAA
The DNA here is from genome assembly GCF_052094955.1 of Ictidomys tridecemlineatus. Lineage (NCBI taxonomy): Eukaryota > Metazoa > Chordata > Mammalia > Rodentia > Sciuridae > Ictidomys > Ictidomys tridecemlineatus. The sequence goes on from NW_027521317.1 coordinate 383, forward strand.
AACCCATTGATCATTCAGTAGCCTATTGTTCATTCTCCAAGTGATGCCTGATTTTTCCTTCCTTCTTTTATCATTGATTTTCAGTTTCATTCCATTATTATCAGACAAGATGCATGGTATTATCTCTACTCCTTTATATTGTCTGAGAGTTGCCCTGTGACATAATATATGATCTATTTTTGTGAAGGATCCATGTGCTGCTGAGAAAAAAGTGTAACTACTTGATGTTGGATGGTATATTCTATATATGTCAATTAAGTCTAGGTTGTTAATTGTGTTGTTGAGTTCTATAGTTTCCTTGTTTAACTTTTGTTTGGAAGATCTGTCCAGTGGTGAGAGAGGTGTGTTAAAGTCTCCCATGATTATTGTATGGTGGTCTATTAGACTCTTGAACTTGAGAAGGGTTTGCTTGATGAACATAGCTGCACCATTATTTGGGGCATATATATTTATGATTGTTATATCTTGTTGGTGTATGGTTCCCTTGAGCAGTATGTAGTGTCCCTCTTTATCCCTTTTGATTAACTTTGGCTTGAAATCTATTTTATTAGATATGAGTATGGATACTCCTGCTTGTTTCCGCAGTCCATATGAGTGGTATGATTTTTCCCAACCTTTCACCTTCAGTCTATGTATATCTTTTCCTATCAAATGCGTCTCCTGCAGGCAGCATATTGTTGGGTTTTGTTTTGTGATCCATTCAACTAGCCTGTGTCTCTTAATTGGTGAGTTTAAGCCATTAACATTTAGGGTTATTATTGAGATATGGTTTGTTCTTCCAGCCATATTTGTTTATTGATGATACTAAACCTGGTTTGTTTTCCTCTTTGATTACTTTCCCCCATTTACTGTCCTACTTCCCAATGTTGGTTTTCAACATTATTTTCCACTTCCTCTTCCTGTAATGTTTTGCCAAGGATTTTTTGAGAGAAGGTTTTCTAGCTGCGAATTCTTTTAACTTTTGTTTATCGTGGAAGGTTTTAATTTCATCTTCCATCCTGAAGCTTAATTTCGCCGGGTACACGATTCTTGGTTGGAACACATTTTCTTTCAGTGTTTGAAATATGTTATTCCAGGATCTTCTAGCTTTCAGCATCTGTGTTGAGAGATCCGCTGTTATCCTAATTGGTTTACCCCTAAATGTAATCTGCTTCCTTTCTCTTGTAGCTTTTAAAATTCTTTCCTTATTCTGTATGTTGGACATCTTCATTATAATATGTCTAGGTGTGGATCTCTTATGGTTTTGCACATTCGGCGTCCTGTAGGCTTCTAGGATTTGGGATTCTGTCTCATTCCTCAAGTCTGGGAAGTTTTCTCGTATTATTTCATTGAATAGATTATTTATTCCTTTGGTTTGGAGCTCTGTGCCTTCCTGTATCCCGATGACCCTTAAATTTGGTCTTTTGATATTGTCCCATAATTCTTGGATGTTCTGCTCATGGTTTCTTAGCAGTCTTGCTGAGCTGTCTATGTTCTTTTCCAGTTGAAATACTTTGTCTTCATTGTCTGATGTTCTATCTTCTAAGTGATCTACTCTGCTGGTAGTATTCTCAATTGAGTTTTTAAGTTGGTTTATTGCTTCCTGCATTTCCAGGATTTCAATTTGTTTGTTTTTTATTACCTCTATCTCCCTGTGAAATTGATCTTTTACTTCCTGGATTTGTTTGTCAATGTGATCTTTCATTGTCTGATTTTGCTGTCTCATGTCTTCTTGAGACTCCAGATCATCTGAAGCATATATATCCTGAACTCTTTCTCTGATATTCCCTCTGTTGCAGCTATTGCCTCTTCTAAAGTTGAGTTGACCTGCATTGCTTGTGGTCCTTTCTTTCCTTGTCTTTTCATACTGCCGCGTGGTTAAGAGCCGGGTGGGTGGGGCAGCCGTTCGCAGAGCGAGAGATGGACCTCCCGTGAGAGCCCGGATGGTGGAGGGCACCTGCCCGTTGGGCGGGGCGGGCCGCGCAGCTCCAGGTGCCAGCCGCTAGCCAAAGTGGGTGCTGGCTGCGGGACTAAACTCTTGCACCCGCCGTGGAGCCGCCTGTGGAGCCGGGTAACTGTGGCCGAGTGGTTAAGAGCGAGGTGTGTGGAGCAGCAGCTCGCTGAGGGAGAAATGGACCTCCTGTGGTAGCCCAGATGGTGAAGGGCACCTGCCGGTTTGGGCCGCGCAGCTCCAGGTGCCAGCCCCTTGCAGAAGCGGGTGCTGGTTGCAGAACTAAACTCCTACCCCCGCCGTGGAGCCACCTGAGGAGCCAGGAAGCTGAGGCCACGTGGTCAAGAGCCAGGCAGGTGGGTGGAGCAGCCTCTCGCTGAGAGAGAGATGGGCCTCCCTTGCGAGCCCGGATGGTGAAGAATGCCTGCCGGTTCGGGCAGAGCGACTATGCGCCGGGTGCTGGCCGCTTGCAGTAGCGGGTGCTGGCTGCGGGACTAAACTCCTGCACCCGCCGTGGAGCCGCCTGTGGAGCCAGGAGCTGCGGCCGCGTGGTCAAGAGCCAAGCAGGTGGGTGGGGCAGCCTCTCGCTGAGCCAGAGATGGGCCTCCGGTGTGAGCCCAGATGGTGAAGAATGCCTGCCGGGTCGGGCAGAGCGACAGCCGCCGGGTGCTGGCCGCTTGCTGTAGCGGGTGCTGGCTACGGGTCTAAACACCTGCACCCGCCGTGGAGCCGGGTAACTGTGGCCGCGTGGTTAAGAGCCAGGCATATGGAACAGCAGCTCGCTGGGGGAGAGATGGGCCTCCTGTGATAGCCCAGATGGTGAAGGGCACCTGCCGGTTTGGGCCGTGCCGCTCCAGGTGCCAGCCCCTTGCAGAAGCGGGTGCTGCCTACAGAACTAAACTCCTGCACCCGCCGTGGAGCCGCCTGTGGAGCCAGGAAGCTGCGGCCGCGTGGTCAAGAGCCAGGCAGGTGGGTGGAGCAGCCTCTCGCTGAGCCAGAGATGGGCCTCCCTTGCGAGCCCGGATGGTGAAGAATGCCTGCCGGGTCGGGCAGAGCGACCAGCCGCCGAGTGTTAGCCGCTTGCAGTAGCTGGGTGCTGGCTGCGGGTCTAAACACCTACACCCGCCGTGAAGCCGCCTGTGGAGCCAGGAAGCTGCGGCCGCGTGGTCAAGAGCCAGGCAGGTGGGTGGAGCGCCTCTCGCTGAGCGAGAGATGGGCCTCCCTTGCGAGCCCGGATGGTGAAGGGCGCCTGCCGGTTCGGGCGGGGCGGGCCGGCTGCCGGGTGCCGGCCGCTTGCGTTAGGGGGTGCTGGCTTGGGGACTAAACACCTGCACCCGCCGTGGAGCTGCCTGTGGAGGCTGTGTGGTCTAGAGCCAGGCAGGTGGGTGGGGCAGCCGCACGCTGAGCCAGAGATAGGCTTCCTGTGAGAGCCGCTTGCAGGAGCGGCTGATAGCTGCAGTACTGTACCTCTGTGCCCGCGTGGCCAGGCAAGATCCACTTCTCTGGGACAAACTGTCACTTCCAATAAACCTACCAGTTCTCGGCTGCTCTCCTCTTAAGGGAATTTTTGTTAGAAGTTCCTCCGTAGGTAGGTGGGGCTGTTGCAGTGGGTCGTTCTGGTCCCGTTAAAGTGGAGACATTGGAATTGCTGCTTCCTCGCCGGCCGCCATGATGGATCTCCAGATAGCAGAGGTTTAAGACTAAGGTGCTGTTGGACTGTTACAGAGAGCATTGGTTAGAGACTGGAGTGCAGAAGTATCGTGGAGAGCAGAGGGTTTCAGACTGAGGTGCAGAAGGACTGTTACAGAAAGCAGAGGTTGTAAATTCGGGTGTAGAAGGACCGTTACAGGGAGCAGAGGTTGGAGACTACGATATAGAAGGGACTGTTACAGAGAGCAGAGGTGGGATACTTGGGTTCAGAAGGACTGTTACAAAAAGCACAGGTTGGAGACTGAGGTGAAGAAGGATAGACACAGAGAGCAGAGGTTGGAGACTGGGGTTCAGAAGGACTGATACAGAAAGCAGAGTTTGGAGACTGGGGTGCAGAAGGACCGTTATAGAGAGCAGATTTTGGTGAATGCGGTACAGAAGGACTGTTACAGAGGGCAGATATTGGTAACTGGGGAGCAGAAGGACAGTTGCAGAGGACAGATTTTGGAGACTGGGTTGGCGCAGGACCCTTGCAGAAAGCCGAGATTGGCGACTAGGATAGAGAAGGAATGTTAGAAAGAGCAGAGTTTGGAAACTGGAGTGCAGAAAGATCTTACAGAGAGCAGAGGTTGGAGACTGTGGTGCAAAAGGACTGTTGCAGAGAGAAGACGTTGGAGACTGGGGTCCAGAAAGATCGTTGCAGAGAGCAGAGTTTGCAGACTGGGATGCAGAAGGCTGTGGCAGAGAGCAAAGTTTGAAGACTGAGGTGCAGAAGGACTGTTACAGAGAGCTGATGTTGGAAACTGGGGTTCAGATTTAATTTTACAGAGAGAAGATGTCGGAGACTTAGGTGCAGAAGGATTTTAACAGAGATCAGAGGTAGGAGACTGAGGTGCAGGATGTTCGTTTCAGACAGCAGAGTTTTCAGACTGTGGTGCAGAAGGGACTGTTGCAGAGACCAGTAGTTGGAGACTGAACTGTAGATGGACTGTTGCAGAGAGCAGAGGTTGGAGTCTGGGTTTAAGAATGATCGTTGCAGAGAGAAGAGATTGAAGACTGGTGTGCAGAAGGAATGTTACAGAGAGCAGTGTTGGGAGACTGGGTTGCTAAGGATCCCACAGAGATCAGAGGTTGAAGATTGAAGTGCAGAAGTACTGTTACAGAGAGTATAGGTTGGAGACTGAGGTGCATAAGGACCATTGCAGAGAACAGAGTTTGCAGACTGAGGTGAAGAAGGATTGTTACAGAGAGCAGAGTTTGGAGACTGGGGTTCAGAAAGACTGTTGCAGAGAGCAGAGGTTGAGACTGGGGTGCAGAAGGACTGTTGCAGAGAGCAGAGGTTGGAGACTAAGGTGCAGAAGGACACTTAGAGCAGAAGTTAGAGACTGGGGTGCACAAGAACTAATACAGAAGCAGAGACTCTAGTATCGGGTGCAGAAAGAACGTTACAGAGAGTAATGGTTGGAGAATGTAGTACAGAAGGACTGTTACAGAGAGCAGAATTTAGAGACTGGGGTGCAGAAGGACTGTTGCAGAGAGTAGAGATTGGAGACTGAGGTGCAGAATTCCTGTTACATAGAACAGAGGTTGGAGATTGGGGTGCAGAAGGATCGTTGCAAATAGCAGATCTTGTAGACAGGGATGCAGAAGGATCTTACAGAGAGCAGAAGTTTGAGACTGAGGTGCAGAAAGACTGTTGCAGAGATCAGAGGTTGGAGACGGGTGCAGTAGGATCATTGCAGAGAGCAGAGGTTTCAGTCTGAGGTGTAGAAGGACTGTTACAGGAAGCAGAGTTTGAAAATTGGCGTGCAGAAGGACCGTTAAAGAGAGCAGAGTTTGGAGACTGCGGTTTAGGACTGTTACTGAGAGCAGAGGTTGGAGACTGGGATGCAGAAGGACTCTTACAGAGAGCACAAGTTGGAGACTTAGGTGCAGAAGGATGGATACAGAGAACAGAGGTTGGAGACTGGGGTTTAGACAGGCTAATACAGAAATCAGAGTTTGGAGACAGGAGTGTTGAAGAACCGAAACAGAGAGCAGAGTTTGCACACTGCAGTACAGAAGGACTGTTACAGAGAGCAGATCTCGGAGACTGGGGAGCAGAAAGACTGTTGCAGAGAGAATAGGTTGGAGAATGAGGTGCAGAAGGACTGTTCCAGAGAACAGAGTTTGGAGACCTGGGTGCAGAAGGACTGCTACAGAGAGCAGAGTTCGAAGACTGGGGTGCAGAAGGACTGTTACAGAGAGCAGAGATTTGAGACTGGGGTTTAGATGGATCTTACAGAGAGCAGAGTTTGGAGACTGGGGTGCAAAAGGACTGTTGCAGAGAGCATATGTTGGAGACTGGGGTGGAGACGAATCGTTGCAGAGAGAAGAGGTTAAAGACTGGGATGCAGAAGCCCTGTTACACCGAGCAGAAATTGGAGACTGGTTTGCAGAAGTCCTGTTACACAGAGCATAAGTTGGAGACTGTTGTGAAGAAGGACTGTTACAGAGTGCAGAGTTTAAAGACTGGGCTGCAGAAGGATCAAACAGAGGGCAGAGTTGGGAGACTGAGGTGCAGAAGGACTGTTACAGAGAGCAGAGGTAGGAGAATGGGGTGCAGAAGGGTCGTTGCACAGAGCAGAGTTTTCAGTCTCAGGTGCAGAATGACTGTTGCAGAGAGCAGATTTTAGAGCCTGGCGTGCAGAAGGACTGTTGCAGAGAGCAGAGGTTGGAGACTGAGGTGCGGAAGTCCTGTTACAGAGAGCAGAGTTTGGAGACTCGGGTGCAGAAGGACAGTTTCAGAGAGCAGAGGTTAAATACAGGGATGCCTAAGGATGTCACAGAGAGCAGAATTTGGAGACTGAGCTGCAGAAAAACTGTAGCAGAGATCAGTGGTTAGAGACTGAGTTGCTGAAGGACTCTTACAGAGAGCAGAGGTTGGAAACTTGGGTACAGAAGGACTGATACAGAAAGCAAAAGACTGGTGTGCAGAAGTACTGTAGCAGAGAGCAGATGTTGGTAACTAGGGTGCAGAAGGACTGTTTCAGAGAGCAGCGTTTGGAGACTGGGGTGCAGAATGACTCTTTTTGAGAGCAGAGGTTGGAGACTGGGGTGCAGAAGGACTGTTACAGAGAGCAGAGTTTGGAGACAGGGGTGCAGAAAAATTTTACAGAGAGCACAATTTGGAGACTGAGGTACAGAAGGACTGTTGCAGAGATCAGAGGTTGGAGACTGGGGTGCAGTAGGATCATTGCAGAGAGCAAATGTTGGAGACTGGGGTGCAGAAAAACTGTTACAGAGAGCAGAGTTTGGAGACTGGTTTGCTGAAGGAACTTACAGAGAGCACATGTTGGAGACTGAGGTGCAGGTGGACTGTTACAGAGAGCAGTAGTTGGAGAATAGGGTGCAGAAGAATCGTGGAGAGCAGAGGTTTCAGACTGAGGTGCAGAAGTACTGTTACAGAGAGTAGAGGTTGGAGACTGAGGTGTAGAAGGACTGTTACAGAGAGAAGAGTTTAGAGACTGACTTGCAGAAGGACTGTTACAGAAAGCACAGGTTTAAGACTGAGGTACAGAAGGATAAATACAAAAAGCAGAGTTTGGAGACTGGGGTTTAGGAGGACTGATTCAAAAAGCAGAGGTTGAAGACTGGGTTGCAGAAGGACCGTTACAGAGAACATTGGTTGGAAACTGCGGTACATAATGTCTGTTACAGAGAGCAGATCTCGGAGACTGGGGAGCAGAAGGACTGTTGCAAAGAAGAGAGAAGAGGTTTGAGACTGGGGTGGAGAAGAAATTTTAGAGAGAGCAGAGTTTAAAAACTGGAGTGCAGAAGGATCTTACAGAGAGCAGATGTTGGAGACTGTATTGCCAAAGGAATATTGGAGAGAGAAGACGTTCGAGACTGGGGTCCAGAAGGTTCGTTGCAGAGAGCAGAGTTTGGAGACTGGGGTGCAGAAAGACTGTTGCAGAAATCAGATGTTGCAGAATGGGTTGGAGAACGACTGTTGCAGAGAGCAGATTTTTGAGACTGGGGTTCAGAAGGATTGTTACAGAGAGCAGGGGTTGGAGACTGAGGTGCGTAAGGAATGTTACAGAGAGCAGCGTTTGGAGACTGCGGTGCAGAAGGCCTATTACAGAAGGCAGAGGTTGGAGACTGAGGTGCAGAAGGATTGTTTCAGAGATGAGAGGTTGGAGACTGGGGTTTAGTTAAATCATTGCAGAGAGCAGAGTTTGGAGACAGGCGTGCAGAATGATCGTTGCATAGAGCAGAGTTTGGAGACTGGGGTGCAGAAGGCCTGTTACAGAGAGTAGAGTTTGGAGACTGGGTTGCTGAAGGATGTTACAGAAAGCAGTGGTTGGAGACTGAGCTGCATGTGGACTGTTATAGAGAGCAGTGTTTGGAGACTGGGGTGCAGAAGAATCGTGGTGAGTAGAGGTTTCAGACTGAGGTACAGGTGGACTCTTACAGAGAGAAGTGGTTTGAGACTGGGGTGTAGAAGGACGGTTACGAAGAGCAGAGTTTGGAGACTCAGGTGCAGAAAAACTGTTACAGGAAGCAGAGTTTGGAAATTAAGGTGCAGAAGGACCATTACAAAGAGCAGAGTTTGGAGACTGAGGTATAGGACTCTTACCTAGAGAAAAGGTTGGAGACTGGGATGCAGAAGGACTCTTACATAGAGCATAGGTTGGAGACTGAGGTGCAGAAGGATAGATACAGAGAACAGATTTTGGAGACTGGGGTGGAAAAGGCATGTTATAGAGAGCAGCATTTTGAAACAGGAGTGCAGGAGGAACTTACAGAGAGCAGAGGTTGGAGACTGTGGTGCAGAAGGACTGTTGCTGAGAGCAGAGGTTTGAGACTGGGGTCCAGAAGGATCATTGCAGAGAGTGGAGTTTGGAGACTGGAGTGCATAAGGAGTGTTGCAGAGAGCAGATGTTGAAGACTGGGGTGCAGAAAGAATGTTGCAGAGAGCAGATTTTAGAGACTGGGGTGCAGAATGACTGTTACAGAGAGCAGAGTTTGGAGACTTGGGTGTAGAAGGACTGTTACAGAGAGCATAGGTTGGAGACTGGGGTTCAGATGGATCTTACCGAGAGAAAAGTTTGGAGACTTGTCTTCCAAAGGACTGTTTCAGAGAGCAGATGTTGGAGACCGGGGTGGAGAAGAATCGTTGCAGAGAGAAGAGGTTGGAGACTGGGGTGCAGAAGGCCTGTTATAGAGAGCAGAGGTTGGAGACTGGGTTGCAGAAGTCCTGTTACAGAGAGCAGAAGTAGGAGACTGCTGTGCAGAAGGACAGGTACAAAGTGCAGAGTTTAAAGACTGGGTTGCAGAAGGATCTTACAGAGAGCAGAGTTGGGAGACTGAGGTGCTGAAGGACTGTTACAGAGAGCCGAGGTAGGAGACAGGGGTGCAGAAGGGTCGTTGCAAATTGCAGAGTTTTAAGACTGAGGTGCAAAAGGACTGTTGCAGAGAGCAGATGTTGGTAACTAGTGTGCATAAGGATTGATATAGAGAGCAGAGTTTCCAGACTGGGTTGGAAAAGGACTGGTGCAGAGACCAGAGGTTTGAGACTGAGTTGCGGAAGTCCTGTTACAGAGAGCAGAGGTTCGATACAGTGTTGCAGAAGTATCTTACCGACAGCAGAATTTGGAGACTGAGGTGCAGATGGAATGTTACAGAAAGGAGAGGTTGGAGACTGGGGTGTAGAAGGACAGTTATAGAGAGCAGAGTTTGGAGACTGGGTTCCTGAAGGACCTTACAAAGAGCAGAGGTTGGAGACTGAGGTGCAGGTGGACTGTTACAGAGAGCAGTGGTTGGAGACTGAGGTGCAAAAGGACCATGCAGAGAGGAGAGGTGTCAGAATGAGGTGCAGAAGGACTGTTACAGAGAGCAGAGGTTGGAGACTGAGGTGTAGAAGTACTGTTAGAAAAAGCAGAGTTTGGAGACTGAGGTGCAGAAGGAGTGTTACAGAAAGCAGATGTTGGAAATTGGGGTGCAGAAGGACCGTTACAAAGACCAGAGTTTGGAGACTGCGGTATAGAAAAACTATTACAGAGAGCACAGGTTGGAGACTAGGGTGTAGAATGAAAGTTACAGAGAGCACAGTTTAAAGACTGAGGTGCAGAAGGATAGACACAGCGAGCAGAGTTTTGAGACTGGTGTTCAGAAGGACTGACACAGAAAGCAAAGTTTGGAGATTGGGTTGTTGAAGGACTGTTACATAGAGCAGATATTGGAGACTGGGAAGCAGAAGGACTGTTGCAGAGGACAGAGGTTGGAGACTGGGGTGCTGCAGGACACTTGCAGAAAGCAGAGGTTAAAGACTGGTTTGGAGAAAGAATGTTACAAAAAGCAGAATTTGGAAACTGGAGTGCAGATGGATCTTACAGAGAGCAGAGGTTGGAGACTGTGGTGCAGAAGGACTCTTCCAGAGAGTAGATGTTGGAGACTGGGGTCCAGAAAGATTGTTGCAGAGAGCAGAGTTTGAGGACTTGGGTGCAGAAGTACGGTTGCAGAGAGCAGAGGTTGGAGACTGGGGTGCTTAAAGACTGTTGCAGAGAGCAGAGGTTGGAGATTGGAGTGCAGAAAGACTGCTAAAGAGAGAAGTGGTAGAAGACTGAGGTGCAGAAGAACTGTTTGAAAGAGCAGACGTTGGAGACTGGGCTGCAGAAGAACTGTTGCAGAGAGCACAGGTTGAAGACTGTGCTGCAAAAGGACTGTTGTAGAGAGCAGATGTTGGAGACTGTGCTGCAGAAGGAATGTTGCAGAGAGCATATGTTGGAGACTGGGGTGCAGAAGGACTGTTACAGAGAGCAGAGGTTGGAGACTGGGGTTCAGATGGATCTTACAGAGAGCAGAGTTTGGAGACTGGGGTGCAATAGGACTGTTGTAGAGAGCAGAGGTTGGAGACTGGGGAGAGAAAAATCGTTGCAGAGAGAAAATGTTGGAAAATGGGGTGCAGAAGGCCTTTTTCAGAGTGCAGAGATTGGATACTGGCATACAGAAGTCCTGTTACCGAGAGCAGAGTTTTGAGACTGTTGTGCAGAAGGACTGTTACAGAGTGCAGAGTTTAAAGACTGGGTTGTAGAAGGATCTTACAGAGAGCAGAATTATGAGAATGAGGAGCAAAGGACTGTTATAGAGAGCAGAAGTAGGAGACTGGGGTGCAGAAGGGTCTTTGCAGAGAGCAGAGTTTTAAGAATGAGGGGCAGAAGGACTTTTGCAGAGAGTAGATATTGGAGACTGGGGTGCAGAAGGACTGTTGAAGACAGCATAGGTTGTAGACTTTGGTGAAGAAGGATCGTAACAGAGAACAGAGGTTGGAGACTGGTGTGCAGAAGCACTGTTACAGAGAGAAGAGTTTGGAGACTGGGGTTGCAGAAGAATCATAGAGAGAGCAGAGGTTGCAGACTGAGGTGCAGAAGGACTGTTACAGAGAGTAGAGGTTGGAGACTGATTTGCAGAAGGACCCTTGCAGAGAACAGAGTTTAGAGACTGATGTGCAGAATGATTGTTATAGAGATTAGAGGTTGGAGACTCTGGTGCAGAAAGACTCTGCAGAGAGCAGACGTTGGGAGACTGGGGTCCAGAAGGATCATTTCAGGAAACAGAGTTTGAAAACTGGAGTGAGAAGTACTGTTGCAGAAAGCAGATTTTGGAGACTGGTGTGCAGAAGGACTGTTGCAGAGAGCAGAGTTTGGAGAATGTGGTGCAGAAGGACTGTTTAAGAGAGCAGAGGTTGGAGACTGAGGTTCAGAAAGACTGTTACAGAGAGTAGAGGTTGGAGACTGGGGTGCAGAAGGACTGTTAAAGAGATCAGAGGTTGGAGAGTGGGGTTCAGATGGATCTTACAGAGCCAGAGGATGGAGAGTGTGGTGCAAAAGGACTCTTGCAGAGAGCAGAGGTTGGAGACTGGTATGGAGAAGAATCGTTGCAGAGAGAATATTTTGAAGACTCGGGTGCAGAACGCCTGTTACAGAGAGCAGATTTTTGAGACTGGTTGCAGAAGTTCTGTTACAGAGATCAGAGGTTGAAGACTGTTGTGCAGAAGGGCGGTTACATAGTGCAGAGTTTAAAGACTGGTTTGCAGAAGTATTTTACAAAGAGCAGAGTTGGGAGAATGAGGTGCAGAAAACTGTTACAGGCAGCAGAGGTAGGAGACTGGGGTGCAGAAAGTTCGTTTAAGACAGCAGAGTTTTCAGACTGAGGTGTGGGAAGGACTGTTGCAGAGAGCAGTTTTTTGAGACTGGGGTCCAGAAGGGACTGTTGCAGAGAGCAGAGGTTGGAGACTGGGGTTAAGAGGGATGGTTGCAGAGAGTAGAGTTTGGAGACTCGTGTGAAAAAGGACTTTTACAGAGAGCAGATTTTGGAGACTGGGGTGCAGAAGGACTGTTGCAGAGAGCAGAGGTTGGAAGTCCTGTTACAGAGAGCAGAGGTTGGAGCTTGGATGTAGAAGGACTCTAGCAGAGAACAGAGGTTTGATACTGGGGTGAAGATGAATTTTACAGAGAGCAGAATTTGGAGACTGAGGTGCAGAAAAACTTTTGCGGAGATCATAGGTAGTAGACTGGGGTGCAGTAGGATCATTGCAGAGAGCAGAGGTTGAAGACTGGGATGCAGAATTATCGTTGCACAGTGTAGATTTTGGAGACTCGGGTGCAGAAAGCCTGCTACAGAGAGAAGAGTTTGGAGGCTGGCGTGCAGAAGGCCTGTTATAGAGAGGACAGTTTGGAGACTGGGGTGCAGAAAGCCTGTTATAGAGAGCAGAGTATGGAAACTGGGTTGCTGAAGAATCTTACAGAGAGCAGAGTTTTAAGACTACGTGCAGGTGGAAATGTTACAGAGAGCAGTGTTTGGAGACTGGGGTACAGAAATGTTCATACAGAGAGCAGAGGTGTCAGACTGAGGTGCAGAGGGACTGTTACAGAGAGCAAAGGTTTGAGACTGAGGTTTAGAAGGACTGTTACTGAGAGCAGAGTTTGGAGACTGAGGTGCAGAAGGACTGTTATAGAAAAGAAGTGGTTGGAAATGGGGTGCAGAAGGACTGTAACAGAGACCAGAGTTTTGGAGACTGTGGTATAGAAAAACTGTAACAGACAGCAGAGTTTGGAGACTGAGGGTGCAGAATAATAGATACAGAGAGCAGATGTTTGAGACTGGGTTTTAGAAGAATCTACAGAGAGCAGAGGTTGGAGAGTGAAGTGCAGAAAGACTTTAACAGAGAGTAGAGGTTGGAGACTGAGGTGCAGAAGGACCATTGTAGAGAACAGAGTTTGGAGACTGATGTGCAGAAGGATTGTTACAGAGAGCAGAGTTTTGAGACTGGGGTACAGAAGGACGGTTGCAGAGAGCTAAGTTGGAGACCTGGGTGCAGAAGGAGTGTTGCAGAGAGCAGAGGATGGAGACTGGGCTGAAAAAGAAATGTTGCAGGGAGCAGATGTTGGAGACTGCCTTGCAGAAGGCCTCTAGAGAGAGCATAAGTTGGAGACTGGGTTGCAGAAGGACTGTTGCAGAGAGGAGAAGTTGGGGACTGGGATGCCAAAGGACTGTTGCAGAGAGCAGAGGTTGGAAAATGGGGTGCAGAAGGATAGATACAGAGAGCAGAGGTTTGTGACTGGGTTTTAGAAGGATCCTACAGAGAGCAGAGTTTGGAGACTGGGGTGCAGAAGGACTGTTGCAGGAAGTAGAGGTTTGAGACTGGGGTGAAGAAGGACTGTTGCAGAGAGCAGAGGATGGAGACTGGGCTTCAGAAAGAATGTTGAAGAGATTGGAGACTGAGCTGCAGAAGGACTCTTAGAGAGAGCAGAAGTTGGAGACTGAGGTGCAGAAGGACTGTTGCAGAGAGCAGAGGTTGGAGACTGGGGTGCAGACGAACTGTTATAGAGAGCAGAGTTTGGAGACTGAGTTCCTTAAGGATCTTACAGAGAGCAGAGGTTGGAGACTGAGGTGCAGGTGTACTGTTACAGAGAGCAGTGGTTGGAGACTGGGGTGCAGAAGTTTTGTGCAGAGAGAAGTGGTGTCAGACTGAGGTGCAGATGGACTGTTACAGAGAGCAGATTTTGGAGACTGAGGTGTAGAAGGACTGTTACAGTGAGCAGAGTTTTGAGACTGAGGTCAGAAGGACTGTTACAGAAAGAAGTGGTTGGAAATTGGGGTGCAAAATAACCGTAATAAAGACAAGAGTTTGGAGACTTCGTTATAGAAAAACTCTTACAGAGAGTAGAGGTTGGAGACTGAGGTGCAGAAAGATAGATACATAGAGCAGAGGTTTGAGAATGGGGTTTAGAAGGACTGATACAGAAAGCAGAGTTTGAAGACTGGGGTGCAGAAAAACGTTCCTGAGAGCAGATGTTGGAGATTGGGGAGCAGAAGGACTGTTGCAGAGACAGAGGTTGGAGACTGGGGTGTTTCAGGACATTTGCAAAAGCAGAGTTTAAAGAATGGGGTGGAGAAGGAATGTTACAGAGACCAGAGTTTGGATACTGGAGTACAGAAGGATCTTAAAGAGAGCAAAGGTTGGATACTTTGGTGCAGAAGGACTGTTGAAGAGAGCAGAGGTTGGAGACTGGGGTGGAGAAGGACTGTTGAAGAGAGCAGAGGTTAAAGACTGGACTGCAGAAGGACTGTTGCAGAGAGCAGAGTTTGGAGACTGGAGTGCAGAAGGACTGTTGCGGAGAGCAGAGGTTGGAGACTGACGTGCAGAAGTCTTGTTACTTAGAGCAGAGGCTGGAGACTGAGGGGCAGAAGGATTGTTACAGATAGCAGAGTTTTCAGACTGTAATATAGAAGGACTGTTGCAGAGAGAAGAGGTTGGAGACTGCGGTGCAGAAGGACTGTTGAAGAGAGCAGAGTTTGGAGACTGGAGTGCAGAAGGACTGATACAGAAAGCAGAGATTAGAGTCTGGGCTGCAGAAAGACGTTTACAGAGAGCAGAGTTTGAAGACTTCAGTATAGAAAAACTGTTGCAGAGAGTAGAGTTTGGAGACTGAGGTGCAGAAGGATAGACACAGAGAACAGAGGTTAGAGACTGGGGTTCAGAAAGACTGATACAGAAAGCAGAGTTTGGAGACTGGGGTGTTGAAGGACTGTTACAGAGATTAGAGTTTGGAGACTCAGGTGCAGAAGGACAGTTACAGGAAGCAGAGTTGTGAAATTGGGGTGCAGAAGGACTTTTACAGAGAGCAGATGTTGAAGACTGGGGTGTAGAAGAATCATTGCAGAGACAAGTGGTTGGAGACTGTTGTGCAGAAGGACTGTTACAGTGTGCAGAGTTTAAAGACTTGGTTTCAAAAGGATCTTACATAGAGCAAAGTTTGGAAACTGAGGTGTAGAAAGACTGTTAGAGAGAGCAGAGGTAGGAGATTGAGGTGCAGAAGGACTGTTACAGAGAGCAAAGGTTAGATACAGGGGTGCAGAAGCATCTTACAGAGAGCAGAATTTTGAGACTGAGGTGCAGAAGGACTGTTTTAGAGATCAGAGATTGGAGAGTGGGGTGCAGTTGGATCATTGCAGAGAGCTGATGTTGGAGACTGAGGTGCAGAAGAATCGTTGCAGAGAGCAGATTTTGGAGACTGGCGTGCAGAAAGCCTGCTATAGAGAGAAGAGTTTGGAGACTGGCTTGCAGAAGGCCTGTTACAGAGAGGAGAGGTTGGAGACTGAGGTGCAGGTGGACTGTTACAGAGAGCAGTGTTTGGAGACTGGGGTGCAGAAGGATCATGCAGAGAGCAGAGGTTTGAGACTGAGGTGTGGTTGGACTGTTACAGAGAGCAGAGGTTGGAGACTGAGGTGTAGAAGGACTGTTACCGAGAGCAGAGTTTGGATACTGAGGTGCAGAAGGACTGTTACAGAAAGCAGAGTTTCGAAATTGGGCTGCAGAAGGACCATTACAGAGAGCAGAGGTTGGAGACTGCGGTATAGTTCTGTTACCGAGAGCAGAGTTTGGAGACTGGGGTGCAAAAGGACTCTTACATAGAGCACAGGTTGGAGACTGAGGTGCAGAAGGATAGATACAGAGAACAGAGGTTGGAGACTGGGGATCAGACAGACTGATACAGATAGAAGAGATGGAGACTGGTGTGTAGAAAGATCGTTACAAATATCAGAGGTTGGAGACTGCGGTACAGAAGGACTGTAACAGAGAGTAGATCTCGGAGTCTGGGGTGCAGAAAAACTGTTGCAGAAGACAGAGGTTGAAGACTGGGGTGGAGAAGGAATGTTACAGAGATAAGAGTTTGGAAACTGGGTGCAGAAGGATCTTACAGAGAGCAGATGTTGGAGATTAATGTGCAGTTGGATTCTCACAGAGAGCAGAGTTGGAGACTGTGGTGCAGAAGTATTGTCGAAGAGATCAGATGTTCGTAACAAGGGTGCAGACGGAATGTTGCAGAGAGCAGAGGTTGGAGACTGGGGTGCAGGAAAAATGTTGCAGACAGCAGAGTTTGGAGACTGAGGTGCAGAAGGACTGTTACAGAGAGAAGAGGTTTGAGACTGTGCTGCCGAAGGACTGTTACAGAGAGCAGAGTTTGGAGACTGGGTTCCTGAAGAATCTTACAGTGAGCAGAGGTTGGAGACTGAGGTTCAGGTGGATTGTTACAGAGAGCAGTGGTTGGAATCTGGGGTGCAGAAGGATCTTGGAGAGCAGAGGTTTCAGCCTGAGGTGCAGAAACACTGTTACAGAGAGCAGAGGTTGAAGGCTGAGGTGTAGAAGAACTGTTACAGAGAGCAGAGTTAGGAGAATGAGGTTCAGAAGGACTGTTACAGAAAGCAGAGGTTGGAAATTGGGGAGCAGAAGAACTCTTACAGAGAGTAGAGGTTGGAGAATGCGGTATAGGACTGTTACCGAGAGCAGAGGTTAGAGACTGGGGTGCAGAACGACTCTTACATAAAGCACACGTTGGAGACTGAGGTGCAGAAGGATCGATAGAGAACAGAAGTTGAAGACTGGGGTTCAGACAGACTGATACAGAAAGCAGAGTTTGGAGACTGGGGTGTAGAAGGACCGTTATGAAGAGCAGAGGTTGGAGACTGCGGTACAGAAGGACTGTTACAGAGAGCAGATCTCGGAGACTGGGGAGCAGACGGACTGTTGCAAAACACAGAGATTTCAGACTCGGGTGGAAGAGAAATGTTACAGGGAACAGAGTTTGGAGACTGGTTTTCAGAATGATCTTACACAGAGAAGAGGTTGGAGACTGAAGTGCAGAAGGACTGTTAAAGAGAGTAGAGTTTTGAGACTGATGTGCAGAAGTACCCTTGCAGAGAACAGAGTTTGGAGACTGAGGTGCAGAAGAAATGCTACAGAGAGCAGAGTTTGGAGACTGGGGTGCTGAAGCACTGTTGGAGAGAGCAGAGGTTGGAGACTGGTGTGCAGAAGGACTGTTGCAGATAGTAGAGTTTGGAGACTGTGGTGCAGAAGGACTGTTGAGCAGAGCAGACGTTGGATACTGGGGTTAAGAAGGATCATTGCAGATAGTAGAGTTTGGAGACTGGTGTGCAGAAAGACTGTTTGAGAGGGTAGAGTTTGGAGACTTGGTTTTAGAAAGATGCTACGGAGAGCAGAGTTTGGAGACTAAAGTGCAGAAGGAGGGTTAAAGAGAGTAGAGTTTGGAGACTGAGCTGCAGAAGTACCCTTGCAGAGAACAGAGTTTGGAGACTGAGTTGCAGAAGAAATACTACAGAGAGCAGAGTTTGGAGACTGTGGTGCAGAAGAACTGTTGCAGAGAGCAGAGGTTTGAGACTGGGTTGCAGAAGGACTGTTGCAGAGAGCAGAGGTTGGAGACTGGGGTGCAGAAGGACTTTTGCAGAGAGTAGAGTTTGGAGACTGTGGTGCACAAAAACTGTTGCAGAGAGCAGAGGTTGGAGACTGAGGTGCAGAAGTCCTGTTACATAAAGCAGAGGTTGGAGACTGAGGTGCAGAAGTCCTGTTACATAAAACAGAGATTGGAGACTGTGGTGCAGGGGATCGTTGCAAGGAGCAGAGCTTGGAGACAGGGGTGCAGAAGGATCCTACAGAGAGCAGAATTAGAGACTGAGGTGCAGAAGGACTGTTATAGAGAGCAGAGTTTGGAGACTGGTTTACTGAAGGATCTTACAGAGAGCAGAGTTTGGAGACTGAGGTGCAGAAGGACTGTTACAAAAAGCAGAGGTTGGAGACTGAGGTGTAGAAGCACTGTTACAGAGAGCAGAGTTTGGAGACTCAGGTGCAGAAGGACTGTTACAGGGTGTAGAGTTTGGAAATTGGGGTGCAGAAAGACCGTTAAAGAGAGCAAAGTTTGTAGACTGCGGTATAGAAAAACTGTTACAGAAAGCAGAGTTTGGAGACTGGGGTGTAGAAGAAATTATTCAGAGAGCACAGGTTGGAGACAAAGGTACAGAAAGATAGATACAGAGAGCAGAGGTTTGAGACTGGGGTTAAGAAAGACTGATACAGAAAGCAGAGTTTGAAGACTGGGGTGAAAAAAAACCGTTATGGAGAGCAGAGGTTTGATATTGCCATACAGAAGGACTGTTACAGAGAGCAGATGTTGGAGACTGGGCAGCAAAAGGACTGTTGCAGAGGACAGAGTTTGGAGACTGGGGTGCCGCTTTACACTTGCAGAAAGCAAAGTTTAAAAACTGGGGTGGAGAATGAATGTTATAGAGAGCAGAGTTTGGAAACTGGAGTGCAGAAGGATCTTACAGAGACCAGAATTTGGAGACTTTGGTGCAGAAGGACTGTTACAGAGAGCAGAGGTTGGAGACTGGGGTCCACAAACATCATAGCAGAAAGCAGAGTTTGGAGACTGGGGTGCAGAAGGCCTGTTGCAGAGAGAAGAGGTTGGAGACTGGGGTGCAGAAGAACTGTTGCAGAGAGCAGAGGTTGGAGACTGGAGTGCAGAAGGACTGTTGCAGAGAGCAGATGTTGGAGACTGAGGTGCAGAAAGACTGTTACAGAGAGCAGAGTTTTGAGACTGGGGTGCTGAAGGACTGGTACAGAGAGTAGATGTTAGTGACTGTGTTGCAATAGGACTGTTGCAGAGAGCAGACTTTGGAGACTGGGTTCAGATGGATTTTACAGAGAGCATTATTTGGAGACTGAGGTGCAGAAGCACTGTTGCAGAGATCAGAGGTTGGAGTCAGGGGTTAAGAAAGATCACTGGGGAGAGCAGATTTTGAATACTCGGGTGCTGAAGGCCTGCTACAGAGAGCAGAGATTTGGGGCTGAGGTGCAGAAAGACTATTACAGAAAGCAGAGGTTGGAAATTGGGGTGCAGAAGGAACGTTACAGAGACCAGAGTTTGGAGACTGCGGTATAGAAAAACTGTTTCCGAGAGCAGAGGTTTGAGACTGGGGTGCAGAAGGACTGTTTCAGAGAGCAGAGTTTGGAGACTGGGGTGTAGAAGGATTATTGCAGAGCACAGAATTTTTAGACTGAGGTGCAGAACGACTGTTGCAGAGAGCAGTTTTTGGAGACTTGGGTGCAGAAGACTTTTCAGAGAGCAGACGTTGGAGACTGGGGTGAAGTATGATCATTGTAGAGAGCAGAGGTTTTAACTGGTTTGCAAAAGGACTGTTACAGAGAACAGAGGTTGGAGACAGGGGTACAGAAGGCCTGTTACAGAAGAGTTTGGAGAAAGGGCGCAGAAAGATCTTACACAGAGCAGAGGTTGGAGACTGAGGTGCAGAACGACTGTTACAGCGAGTAGAGGTTGGAGACTGAGGTACAGAATGATTGTTAAAGAGAGCAGATGTTGGAGACTGTGGTGCAGAAGGACTGTTTCAGATAGCAGAGGTTAACGACTAAGGTGTAAAAGGACTGTTGGAGAGAGCAAAGTTTGGAGACTGGGTTCAGAAAGAATGTTGCAGAGGGCAGAGTTTGGAGACTGCGATGCAGGAATGTTATTGAGATCACAGGTTAGAGACTGGGGTGCAGAAAGACTGATAGAGAAAGCAGAGGTTGGACACTGTCATGCAGAAGGAAAATTACAGAGAGCAGACTTTGGAGACTGCAGTACAGTTGGCCTGTTGCAAAGAGCAGAGGTTAGACACTGTGGTTAAAAAGGACTGTTACACAGTGCAGATGGTGTAGACTGGGGTGCAGAAGAACTGTTGCAGAGAGAAAATTTTGGAGACTGGGGTGCAGAAGAACTGTTGCAGAGAGCAGAGATTGAAGACTGAGGTGCAGAAGGAATGTTACAGAAAGCAGAGGTTGGAGGCTGGGGTGCAGAAGTACTGATACAGAGAGCAGAGGTTGGAGACTGTGGTGCAGAAGTACTGATACAGAGAGCGGAGGTTGAAGACTGTGGTGCAGAAGGACCGTTAGAGAGAGCAGAGTTTTGAGATTGCAGTACAGAAAGACTGTTTCAGTGAGGATACGTTGGAGACTAGGGTAGAGAAGGACTGTTCCAGAGAGCAGATGTTAGAAACTGTGATTCAGAATGACTGTTGCAGAGAACAGAGGTTCAGAATGGGGTGTAGAAGGACTGTTTCAGAGAGCAGAGGTTGGAGACTGAGGTGTAGAAGGACTGTTACAGAGACCAGAGTTTGGAGACTAGGGTGCAGAAGGATCTTACAGAGAGTAGAGGTTGGAGACAGGGGTTCAGAATTACTTTTGCAGAGAACAGAGGTTGGAGACTCAGGTGCAGAAGTACTGTTATAGAGAAGAGGTTGGTGATAGGAAGAAGAAGGATTGTTACAAAGAACAGAGGTTGGAGACTCAGGTGCACCAGTTCCCTTGCAGAAATCAGAGTTTAGAGACTGTGGTTTAGAAGGAATGTTACTTGGAGCAGGGTTTTGAAACTGTGGTGCAGAAGGATATTACAGAGAGCAGGTTGGAGACAGGGATTCAGAAGGACTGTTGCATAGAGAAAATGTTAGAGACTGGGGTGCAGAAGGATCGTTGCAGACAGCAGACGTTAGAGACTGGGGAGCAGAAGGACTGTTACAGAGAGAAGAGTTTGGAGACTGAGGTGCAGAAGAATCATTGCTGAGAGCAGAGGTTGGAGACTGAGGTGCAAAAGGACTCTTACAGAGTGTAGAGGTTGGAAACTGGGTGCAGAATAAGGGTTGTAGAGAACAGAGGTTGGAGACTGTGGTGCAGAAGGACCATTGCAGAAAGCAGAGGTTGGAGACTGGGTTTCAGAAGGATCTTACAGAGAGAAGAATTTGGACACTGAGGTTCAGAAGGACTGTTTCAGAGAGCAGAGGTTGAAGATTGGGACACAGAACGACTGTTGAAGAGAGCAGAGGTTTGAGTCTGAGGTGCAGAAAGTCTGTTACAGAGAGCAGATGTTAGAGACCGGGGTGCAGAAAGACTGTTGCAGAGAGCAGAGGTTGCAGAGTGAGGTGCAGAAAGACTGTTGTAGAGAACAGAGGTTGGAGACTCAGGTGCAGAAGGACCACTGCAGAAAGCAGAGGTTGGAGACAGGGTTACAGAAGGATCTTACAGAGAGCAGAGGTTAGACACTGAGGTGCAGAAGGACTGTTGAAGAGAGCAGAAGTTGGAGATTGGGACGCAGAAAGACTGTTGCGGAGAGAGAGGTTGGAGTCTGACATGCAGAAAGAAAGTTACAGAGAGTAGAGGTTGGAGACTGGGGTTAAGAAAAACTGATAAAGAAAGCAGAGTTTGGAGACTGGGGTGAAGAAAGACTGTAATGGAAAGCAGAGGTTGGAGACTGCGGTACAGAAGGACTTTTACAGAGAGCAGATGTTGGAGACTGGGCAGCAGAAGGACTGTTGCAGAGGACAGAGGTTTGAGACTTGGTGCCACTTTACACTAGCAGAAAGCAGAGTTTAAAACCTCGGGTGAAGAATGAATGTTACAGAGGGCAGAGGTTGAAGACTGTGGTGCAGAAAAACTGTTGCAGAGAGAAGAGGATAGAGACTGGGGTCCAGAAGGATCGTTGCAGAGAGCAGAGGCTGGAGACTGGGGTGAAGAAGGACTTTTTCAGAGAGCAGAGTTTGGAGACTGGAGTGCAGAAGAACTGTTAGAGCAGCAGAAGGAATGTTACAGAGAGCAGAGTGTGGAGACTGGGCTGCAGAAGGACTGCTACAGAGAGCAGAGGTTGGAGACTGGGGTTCAGATGGATCTTACAGAGAGCAGAGTTTGAAGACTGGGGTGCAAAAGGACTGTTGCAGAGAGCAGATGTTAGAGACTGTGGTGGAGAAGAATCGATGTAGAGAGAAGAGGTTGGAGACTGGGGTGCAGATGTCCTGTTACAGAGAGCAGAGTTTGGAGACTGTTGTGCAGAAGGACTGTTACAGAGTACAGATTTTAATGACTGGGTTTTAGAAGGATCTTACAGAAAGCAGAGTTTGCAGAATGAGGTGCAGAAGGACTGTTACAGAGAGCAGATGTTGGAGACTGAGGTGCAGAAGGACTGTTACAGAGAGCAGTGTTTGGATACTGGGTTACTGAAGGATCTTACAGAGAGCAGAGTTTGGAGACTGAGTTGCAGGCGGACTATTACAGAGAGCAGTGGTTGGAGACTGGGGTTCAAAAAAATTCTGCAGAGAGAAGAGGTTTCAGACTGAGGTGTAGAAAGATAGATACAGGGAACAGTGTTTGGAGACTGGGGTTCAGACAGACTGATACAGAAAGTAGAGGTTTTAGACTGAGATGTGGAAAAACCGTTATAAAGAGAAGAGTTTGGAGACTGTGGTACAGAGGACTGTTACAGAGAGCAGATCTCGAAAACTGAGGAGCAGAAAAACTGTTGCAGAGGACAGAGGTTAGAGACTTGGGTTGAGAAGGAATGTTACAGAGAGGAAAGTTTGGAAACGAAAGTGCAGAAGGATCTTACAGAGAGCAGAGTTTGGAGACTGTGGTGCAGAAGGACTGTTACAGGGAGCAGATATTGGAAATAGGGATGCAGAAGTACTGTTGCAGATAGCAGATTTTAGAGACTGGGGTCCAGAAGGACTGTTAGAGAGAGCAGAGGTAGAAGAGTGGGGTGCAGAAGAGTCGTTGCAGAGAGCAAAGTTTTCAGAATGAGGTGCAGAAGGACTGTTGCAGAGAGCAGAGGTTGGATACAGGGGTGAAGAAGGATCTTACTGAGAGAAAAATTTGGAGACTGAGGTGCAAAAGAACATTTACAGAGATCAAAGGTTGGAGACTGGGGTGAAGTAGGATCATTGCAGAGAGGAGAGGTTGGAGACTGGGGTACAGACGGATCTTGCAGAGACCAGAGGTGTCAGACTGAGTTTCCGAAGGACTGTTACAGATAGCAGAGGTTGCAGACTGAGGTGTAGAGGACTGTTAAAGAGAGCAGAGTTTGGAGACTGAGGTGCAGAAGCACTGTTACAGAAAGCAGAGGTTGGAAATTGGTGTGCAGACGGACTGTTACAGAGAACAGAGTTTGGAGACTTCGGTATAGAAAAACTGTTGAAGAGAGCAGAGTTTGGAGACTGGGGTGCAGGTGGACTGTTACAGAGATCAGTGGTTGGAGACTAGGGTGCAGAAGGATCGTGCAGAGAGCAGAGGTGTCAGACTGAGGTGCCGAAGGACTGTTAAAGAGAGCAGAGGTTGGAAACTTAGGTGTAGAAGGACTGTTACAGAGAGCAGAGTTTGGAGACTGAGGTGCAGAAGGACTGCTACAGAAAGCAGAGGTTGGAAATTGGGGTGCAGAAAGACCGTTACAGAGACCAGAGTTTGAAAACTGCAGTATAGAAAAATTGTTATAGAGAGCAGAGGTTGGAGACTGGGGTGCAGAAGGAATGTTACAAAGAGCAGAGGTTGGAGACTGCAGTACAAAAGGATTGTTACAGAGAGCATATGTTGGAGACTGGGGAGCAGAACGACTGTTGCAGAGGACAGATGATGGAGACTGGGGTGCTGCACGACACTTGCAGAAAGCAGAGGTTAAAGACTGGGGTGGAGAATGAATATTACACAGAGCAGTGTTTGGAAACTGGAGTGCAGGAGGATCTTACAGAGAGCAGATGTTGCAGACTGTGGTGCAGGGGGACTGTTGAAGTGAGCATAGTTGGAGACTCGGGTGCAGAAAGACTGTTGCAGAGAGCAGATGTTGGAGACTGGGATCCAAAAGGACTGTTGCAGAGAGCAGAGGTTGGAGACTGAGGTGCAAGAGGATTGGTGCAGAGAGCAGAGTTTGGAGACTCGTCTTCAGAAGGACTGTTACAGAGAGCAGACTTTGGAGAGTGGGTTGGAGAAGGATCCTACAGAGAGCAGAGGTTTGAGAATGAGGTGCAGAAGGACTGTTACGGAGAGTAGAGGTTTGAGACTGAGGTGCAGAAGGAACGTTTCAGAGTACAGAGCTTGGAGACTGAGGTGCAGAAGAATTGTTATAAAGAGCAGAGTTTGGAGACTGGGGTGCAGAAGGACAGTTGCCAAGAGCAGAGTTTGGAGACTGGGGTGCAGAAGGACTGTTCCAGAGAGCAGAGGTTGGAGACTTAGGTTCAAAAGGAGTCCTACAGAGAGCAGAGGTTGGAGACTGAGGTGCAGAAGGACTGATACAGAAAGCAGAGATTTGAGTCTGGGGTGTAGAAAGACTGTTACAGAGAGAAGAGGTTGGATACTGCAGTACAGGAGGACTGTTACAGAGAGCAGCGTTGGAGACTGGGGTGCAGAAAGACTGTAGCAGAGAGCAGATGTTGGTAACTAGGGTGCAGAAGCACTGTTGCAGAGAGCAGAGTTTTCAAAACGGGGTACAGAAGGACTGTTGCGGAGAGCATATTTGGTGACTGGGGTGCAGAAAGATTGTTACAGAGAGCAGTGGTTCGAAACAGGGGTGCAGAAGGAGATTACACAGATTAGAATTTGGAGACTGAGGTGAAGAAGGACTGTATTAGAGATCAGAGGTTGGAGACTGGGGTGAAGTAGGATCATTGCAGAAAGCAATGTTTGGAGACTGGGGTGCAGAAGATCGTTGCAGAGAGCAGAGGTTGGAGACTGGGGTTCAGAAGGCCTGCTATGGAAAGCAGAGTTTTGAGACTGGCGTGCAGAAGGCCTGTTACACAGAGGAGAGGTTGGAGACTCGGGTGCAGAAGGACTGTTACAGAGAGCAGAGTTTGGAGACTGGGTTGCTGAAGGCACATACAGAGAGCAAAGATTTGAGCCTGAGGTGCAGGTGGACTGTTGCAGAGAGCAGTGGTTGGAGAGTGCGGTGCAGAAGAATCTTAGAGAGTAGAGGTTTCAGACTGATGTGCAGAAGTACTGTTACAGAGAGCAGAGTTTGGAGACTGAAGTGTAGAAGGACTGTTACAGAGAGCAGAGTTTAGAGACTGAGGTTCAGAAAGACTGTTACAGAAAGCAGAGGTTGGAAATTGGTGTGCAGAAGGACTGATTCAAAAAGCAGAGGTTGGATACTGGGTTGTAGAAGGACCGTTACAAGAGCAGTGGTTGGAGACTGCGGTACATAAGGACTGTTACAGATAGCAGATGTTGGAGACTGGGGAGCAGAAGGACTGTTACAAATGACAGAGTTTGGAGACTGGGGTGCGGCCGGACCCTCGCAGAAAGAAGACGTTGTAGACTGTGGTGGAGAAGGAATGTTAGACAAAACAGATTTTGGAAACTTGAGTGCAGAAAGATCTTACAGAGAGCAGAGGTTGGAGACTGAGGTGCAGAAGGAGTGTTACAGAGAGCATAGTTTGATTACTGAGGCACAGAAGAACTTTTATAGAGAGCAGACTTTGGAGACTGGGGTTCAGATGGATCTTAAAAAGAGCAGAGTTTGGAGACTGGGGTGCAAAAGGACTGTTGCAGAAAGCAGAGGTTGGAAATTGCGGTGTAGAAGGACAATTACTGTGACCACAGTTTGGAGACTGCGGTATAGAGAAACTGTTACAGAGCGCAGAGTTTGGAGACTGGGTGCAGAAGGAATGTTAAAGAGAGCACAGGTTGGAGACTGAGGTGCAGTAGGATAGATACTGAGAGCAGAGGTTTGAGACTGAGGTTCAGAAGGACTGTTACAGAGAGCAGATGTTGGAGACTGGGAGCAGAAGGACTGTTGCACAGGACAGAGGTTGGAGACTGTGGTGCTGCAGGACACTTGCAGAAAGCAGAGGTTAAAGACTGGGGTGAAAAAAGAATGTTTCAGAGAACAGAGTTTGGAAACTAGAGTACAGAAGGATTTTGCAGAGACCAGGGTTTGGAGACTGTCGTGCAGAAAGACTGTTGCACAGAGCAGAGAATGGAGACTGAGGTGTAGAAGTCCTTTTACATAGAGTAGATTTTTGAGACTGGGGTGCAGAAGGATCATTGAAAGAAGCAAAAATTGGAGACAGGGGTGCAGTAGGATTATTGCAGAGAGCAGAGGTTGAAGACTGGAGTGCAGAAGGACTGTTGCAGAGAGCAGATTTTAGAAACTGGGGTGCAGAAGGACTGTTACAAGGAGCAGAGGTCGGTGACTGAAGTGCAGAAGGACTGTTACAATGAGCAGAGTATGGAGACTTGGGTACAGAAGTAATGTTACACAGAGCAGAGGTTAGAGACTGGAATTCAGATGGATCTTACAGAGAGCAGAATTTGGAGACTGGGGTGCAAAAGGACTGTTACAGAGTGCAGAGTGTAAAGACTGGGTTTAAGACGGATCTTAAAGAGAGCAGAGTTGGGAGACTGAGGTGCAGAAGGACTGTTACAGAGAGCAGAGGTAGTAGACTGGGGTGAGAAGGGTTGTTGCAGAGAGTAGAGTTTTCAGATTGAGGTGCAGAAGAACTTTTGCATAGAGCAGATGTTGGAGACTGGGGTGCAGAGGACTGTTGCAGAGAGCAGATGTTGGTAACTAGGGTGCAGAAAGACTGTTGTAGAGAGCAGAATTTGGAGACTGGGGTGCAGAAGGACTGTTGCAGAGAGCAGATGTTGGAGAATAAGGTGCGGAAGTCCTGTAACAGAGAGCAGAGTTTGGAGATTTGGATGCAGAAGGACTGTTACAGAGAAAAGAGGTTGGATACTGGGGTTCAGAAGGATCTTACAGAGAGCAGAATTTGAAGACTGAGGTTCAGAAGGACTGTTACAGAAATCAGAGGTAGGAGACTGGGGTGCAGTAGGATCATTGCAGAGAGCAGAGGTTGGAGACTGGGGTGCAGATGTATCGTTGCAGAGAGCAGATATTGGAGACTGGGGTGCAGAAGGCCTGCTACAGTGAGAAGAGTTTGGAGACTGGCGTGAAGAAGGCTTGTTACAGAGAAGAGAGGTTGGAAACTGGGTTGCAGAATGACTGTTATAGAGAGCAGAGGTTGGAGACTGGGTTGTTGAAGAATCTTACATAGAGCAGAGTTTGGAGACTGAGTTCCAGGATGACTGTTACAGAGAGCAGTGTTTGGAGACTGGGGTGCAGAAGGATCCTGCAGAGAGCAGAGGTGTCAGACTGAGGTGCAGGAGGACTGTTACAGAGAGAAGAGGTTGGAGACTGAGGTGTAGAAAGACTGTAATAAGAGCAGAGTTTAGAGACTGAGGTGCAGAAGAACTCTTTCAGAAAGCAGAGGTTGGAAACTGGGGTGTAGAAGGACACTTACTGAGCCTGCAGTATAGAAAAACTGTTACAGAGAGCATAGGTTTCAGACTGAGGTGCAGAAGGATATATACATAGAGCAGAGTTTTGAGACTCAGGTTCAGAAGGACTGATACAGAAAGCAGAGTTTGAAGACTCGGGTGCAGAAGGCCCGTTACGGAGAGTAGAGTTTTGAGTCTGAGGTACAGAAGGATTGTTACAAAGAGCAGATGTTTGAGACTGCGGAGCAGAAGGACTGTTGCACAGGACAGAGGTTGGAGACTGGGGTGCCGCAGGACACTTGCAGAAAGCAGAGTTTAAAGACTGGGTTGAAGAATGAATGTTACAGAGAGCAGAATTTAAAAACTGGAGTGAAGAAAGATCTTATACAGACCAGATTTTGGAGAGTGTGGTGCAGAAGGACTGTTACAGAGAGCATAGGTTGTAGACTGGGGTCCAGGAAGATCGTAGCAGAGAGCAGAGTTTGGAAACTGGGGTGCAAAAAGACTGTTGCAGAGAGCAGAGGTTGGAGACTGGGGTGCAGAAGAACTGTTTCAGAGAGCAGAGGTTGGAAACAGGAGTGCAGAAGGACTGTTTCATAGAGCATATGTTGGAGACTGAGGTGCAGAAAGACTGGTACAGAGAGCAGAGTTTGGAGACTGGGGTGCTGAAGGACTGGTACAGAGAGCAGAGTTTGGAGACTGGGGTGCTGAAGGACTGGTACAGAGAGCAGAGGTTGGAGACTGTGTTGCAATATGACTGTTGCAGAGAGCAGACTTTGGAGACTGGGGTTCAGATGGATTTTACAGAGAGCAGAATTTGAAGACTGAGGTGCAGAAGGACAGTTGCAGAGATCAGAGGTTGGAGACAGGGGTTAAGAAAGATCATTGGAGAGAGCAGATTTTGAAGACTGGGGTGCTGAAGGCCTGCTACAGAGAGCAGAGATTTGGGACTGAGGTGCAGAAAGACTGTTACAGAAAGCAGAGGTTGGAAATTTGGGTGCAGAAGGACCGTTACGGAGACCAGAGTTTGGAGACTTCGGTGTAGAAAAACTGTTACAGAGAGCAGAGGTTTGAGACTGGGGTGCAAAAGGACTGTTACAGAGAGCAGAGTTTGGAAAATGGGGTGAAGAAGGATTATTGCAGAGCACAGAATTTCTAGACTGAGGTGCAGAAAGACTGTTGCAGAGAGCAGTTGTTGGAGACTTGGGTGTAGAAGGACTGTTTCAGAGAGCAGACATTGGAGACTGGGGAGAAGTAAAATCGTTGTAGAGAGCAGAGGTTTGAGACTGGGGTGCGAAAGAACTGTTACAGAGAACAGAGGTTGGAGACTGGGGTGCAGAAGGCCTGTTACAGAAGAGTTTAGAAAAAGGGTGCAGAAGGACTCTTACAGAGGGAAGAGTTTGGAGACTTGGTTTCAGAAAGATCTTACACAGAGCAGAGGTTAGAGACTGAGGTGTAGAACGACTGTTACAGAGAGTAGAGGTTGGAGACTGAGGTACAGAAGGATTGTTAAAGAGAGCAAATGTTGGAGACTGGGGTGCAGAAGGACTGTTTCAGATAGCAGAGGTTGGAGACTGGGGTGTAAAAAAAAATGTTGGAGAGAGCAGAGTTTGGAGACTGGGTGCAGAAAGAATGTTGCAGAGAGCAGAGTTTGGAGACTGAGATACAGGAGTGTTATTGAGATCGCAGGTTAGAGACTGGGGTGCCGAAAGACTGATAGAGAAAGCAGAGGTCGGAGACTGTGGTGCAGAAAGAAAATTACAGAGAGCTGACTTTGGAGACCGCAGTACAGGAGGCCTGTTACAGAGAGCAGAGGTTGAAGACTGCGGTTAAGAAGGACTGTTTCAGAGTGCAGATGGTGGAGACTTGGGTGCAGAAGAACTGTTGCAGAGAGAAAATTTTGGAGACTGGGGTGCAGAAGAACTGTCGCAGAGAGCAGAGGTTGGAGACTGAGGTGCAGAAGGAATGTTACAGAGAGCAGAGTTTGGAGACTGGGGTGCAGAAGTACTGATACAGAGAGCAGAGGTTGGAGACTTTGGTGCAGAAGGACCTTTAGAGAGAGCAGAGTTTGGAGATTGCAGTACAGAAAAACTGTTACAGTGAGGATACGTTGGAGACTAGGGTAGAGAAGGACTGTTCCAGAGAACAGATGTTAGAAACTTTGGTTCAGAATGACTGTTGCAGAGAACAGAGGTTAGAGAATGGGAAGTAGAAAGACTGTTGCAGAGAGCAGAGGTTGGAGACTGAGGTGTAGAAGGAATGTTACAGACACCAGAGTTTGAAGACTATGGTGCAGAAGGATCTTACTTTTAGCAGAGGTTGGAGACAGGGGTGCAGAAGTACTTTTGCAGAGAGCAGAGGTTGGATACTGAGGTGCAGAAGGACTGTATAGAGAAGAGGTTGGAGATGGGGAGAAGAAAAATTGTTACAGAGAACAGAGGTTGGAGACTCAGGTGCAGCAGTACGTTGCAGAAAGCAGAGGCTGGAGACTGTGGTGGGGAAGGAATGTTACTGGGAGTAGAGTTTTGAAACTGTGGTGCAGAAGGATATTACAGAGAGCAGGTTGGAGACAGGGATTCAGAAGGACTTTTGCATAGAGCAGATGTTGGAGACTGGGGTGCAGAAAGATCGTTGCAGAGAGCAGAGGTTGGAGACTGGAGTGCAGAAGGATCGTTGCAGAAAGCACAGGTTATAGACTGGGGAGCAAAAGGACTGTTACAGAGAGAAGAGTTTGGAGACTGAGGTGCAGAAGAATTGTTCCTGAGAGCAGAGGTTGGAGACTGAGGTGCAAAAAGACTGTTTCAGAGAGTAGAAGTTAGAGATTGGGGTGAAAAAGGCCTTTTACAGAGAGCAAAGTTTCGAGACTAGGTTGTAGAAGAATTGTTACAGAGAGCAGAGTTTTTAGACAAGGTTGCACAAGGATCTTACAGAGAGCAGAGGTTGTAGACAAAGGTGCAGAAGGAATTTTGCAGAGAGCACATGTTGAAGACTGGCTTGCAGAAGGACTTTTTTAGAGAGCAGAGATTGTAGACTGAGGTGCAGAAGCACTGTTACAGACAGAAGTGGTTGGAGAATGGGGTGCAAAAAGCCTGTTACAGAGAGCAGAGGTTGGAGACTGGGGTGCAGAAGGACTGTTACACAAAGCAGGGTTTGGAGACAGGGTTGCAGAAGGATCTTACAGAGAGCAGAGGTTGGAGACTGAGGTATAGCAGGACTGTTAAAGAGAGCAGAGGTTGGAGACTGGAGTGTAGAAGGATCTTTGCAGAGAACAGAGTTTTCAGACTGCAGTGCAAGAGGACTGTTGCAGAGAGCAGAGTTTGGAGACTGAGGTGCAGAAGGACTGTTACAGAGGGCAGAGGTTGGAGACTGCAGTTCAGAAGGACCGTTACAGAGAGAAGATTTTGGAGCCTGCACTACAGGAGGACTGTTACAAAGAGCAGAGTTTGGAGACTGGAGTGAAGAAGGACTTTTGCAGAGAGCAGAGGATGGATATTGGGGTGCAGAAGAATCGTGTAGAGGGCAGAGTTTTGAGACTGGGGTGCAAAAGGACTGTTACAGAGAACAGAGTTTGGAGAAGGGGTGCCAAAGGCCTGTTAGAGAGGGCAGACTTTAGGGACTGGTTTGCAGAATAATCTAAGAAAGAGCAAATGTTGGAGACTGAGGTGCAGAAGGACTTTTACAGAGAGTAGATTTTGGAGACTTAGGAGCAGAAGGACTTTTGTAGAGAGCAGAGTTTGGAGACTGAGGTCCAGAAGGATCGTTACAGAAATCAGAGGGTGAAGACTGGGGTGCAGAAGGAAAGTTACAGACAGCACAGATGGAGACTGGGGTGAAGAAGAAATGTTGCTGAGAGCAGACGTTGGAGACTGGGGTGCAGAAGGACTGTTACTGAGAGCAGAGGTTAGAGACTGAGGTGCAGAAAGATTGTTCCAGGGAGTAGCGGCTTGAGACTTTGGTGCAGGAGGACTGTGGCAGAGAGCAGAGTTTGGAGACTGAGATGAAGAAAGACTGTTACAGAGAGCAGAGGTTGGATACTGGGGTGCAGAAGGACCGTTACAGAGAGCATATTTTGGAGACTGCACTACACGAGGACTGTTACAGAGAACAGAGGTTGGAGAACGGGTGCAGAAGGACTGTTACAGAGGTCAGAGTTTACAGACTGGGTTGCAGAAGGATCTTACAGAGAGCAGATGTTTGAGACTGAGGAGCAGAAGCACTGTTACAGAGAGAAGAGTTTGGAGACTGAGGTGCAGAAAGACTGTTGCAGAGAGTAGACTTGAAGACTGAGGTAAAAGGATCGATACAGAGAGCAGCGGTTGGAGACTTGGGTGCAGAAGAACTGATAAAGAAAGCAGAGGTTGGAGACTCGGGTGCAGAAGGACCCTTACAGAGAGCAGAGTTTTGAGACTGCAGTACAGAAGGACTTTTACAGACAGCAGAGGTTGGAGACTGGGGTGGAAAAGAACTGTTTTAGAGAGCAAATGTTGGAGTCTGTGGTGAAAAAGGACTTTTGGAGAGAGCTTAGGATGGAGACTGGAGTGAAGCAGTACTGTTGCAGAGAGCAGAGTTTTTAGACTGAGTTGCAGAAGGACTGTTACAGCGGGCAGAGTTTGGAGACTGTGGTGGAAAACACAGATACAGAAAGCAGAGGTTGGATACTGGGGTGCATAAGGACCCTTACAAAGAACAAAGGTCGGAGACTGCGGTACTGAAGGACTGTTACGGAGAGCAGAGTTTGGAGACTGGGTTACAGAATAACTGTTGCAGAGAACAGAGATTGGAGACTGGGGTGCAGAAGGTTTGTTAGGGCGAGCAGAGTATGGAGACTGGGGTGTAGAAAGACTGTTGCAGAGAGCAGAAGTTGAAGACTGGGGTGTAGAAAAATTTTGCAGAAGCAGATGTTGGAAACTTTGGTGCAGAAGGACTGTTGCATAGAGCAGAGGTTGGAGACTGGGGTGCAGAAGGATAGTTAAAGAGAGCAGCCGTTGGAGACTGGAGTGCAGAAAGATAATTGCAGAGAGCAGAGGTTTGAGACTGGGGTGCCGAAGGATAGTTAATGAGAGCAGAGGTTGTAGACAGGGTTGCAGAAAAATCGTTGCAGAGAGAAGAGGTTGGAGACTGGGGCACAGAAGGATCATTAAAGAGAGAAGAGTTTGGAGATTATGGTGAAGAAGGACTTTTACAGAGAGCACAGTTTGAAGACTGGGGTGCAGTAGGACTTTTACAGAGAGCACAGGTTGGAGACTGAGGTGCAGAATAACTGTTGCAGAGAGCAAAGTTTGGAGTCTGGGGTGCAGTTTGAGTGATGCAGAGAGCAGAGGATGGAGACTGAGGTGCAGAAGGACTCTGACAGAGACCAGAGGTGGGAAACTGCTTTACAGAAGGACTGTTACAGAGAGCAGAGGTTTGAGACACGTGTGCAGAAAGATGTGACAGACAGCAAAGTTTGGAGACTGGGTTGCAGAAGGACATTTGCAGAGAGCGGAAGTTGGAGCCTGGGGTGCAGAAGAATCATTGAAGAAAGAAGAGTTTGGAGACTGGGATCAAAACTCCTGTTACTGACAGCAGAGCTTGGAGATTGGGGTGCAGAAGGCCTGTAACACAGAGCAGTGCTTGGAGACTGGGGAGCAGAAGGTCAGTTACAGAGAACAGAGATTAAAGCCTGGGTTGCAAATGGATCTTACAGAGAGCCTGGGTTGTAGACTGAGGTACAGTAGGACTGTTACAGAGAGCAGAGTTTGGAGACTAAGGTGTAGAAGGTTCGTTGCAGTGAGCAAAGTTTTCAGACTGAGGTGCAAAAGGACTGTTACAGAGAGCAGATGTTTTAGCCTGGGGTGCAGAAGGCACGTTACAGAGAGCAGAGGTTGGAGACTGCGGTGTAGAAGGACTGTTGCAGAGAGTAGACGTTGGATATTGGCGTCCAGAAGGACTGTTGGCGAGATAAGAGGTTGGAGATTGGGGTAGAGAAGGACTGCTGAAGAAAGTAGAGGTTGGAGACTGAGGTGCAGAAGGACTGGTACAGAGAGCAGAGGTTGGAGACTGGGGTGCAGAAGGGCTTATACAGAAAGCAGACGTTGGTGACCTGGGTGAAGAAGAATTGTTGCAGAGAGCTGAGGTTGAAGACTGGGGTGGAGAATGACTGTAGCAGAAAGCAGATGTTGGAAACTGGGGTGCAGACGACTTTTGCAGAGAGCAGAGATTGGACACTGGGGTGCAGAAGGACTGTTGCAGAGAGCAGAGGTTGCAGACTGAGGTGCAGAAGGACTGTTACAGAGAGCAGAGTTTGGAGAATGTGGTGCAGAATTACTGATACAGAAAGCAGAGTTTGGAGACTTGGGTGCAGAAGAAACCTTACAGAGAACAGAGGTTGGAGACTGCGGTAATGAAGAACTGTTACAGAGATCAGAGGTTGGAGACTGGGGTACAGAATAAGTGTTGTAGAGAACAGAGGTTGGAGACTGGGGTGCAGAAGGACCATTGCAGAAAGCAGAGGTTGGAGACTGGGTTTCAGAAGGATCTTACAGAGAGAAGAATTCGGACACTGAGGTTCAGAAGGACTGTTGCAGAGAGCAGAGGTTGGAGATTGGGACGCAGAAGGACTGTTGCAGAGAGCAGAGGTTTGAGTCTGAGGTGCAGAAAGTCTGTAAAAGAGAGCAGAGTTTAGAGACCAGGTTGCAGAAAGACTGTTGCAGAGAGCAGAGGTTGCAGAGTGAGGTGTAGAAGGACTGTTGTATAGAACAGAGTTTGGAGACTCGGGTGCAGAAAGACCATTGCAGAAAGCAGAGGTTGGAGACAGGGTTTCAAAAGGATCTTACAGAGAGAAGAGATTAGACACTGAGGTGCAGAAGGACTGTTGAAGAGAGCAGAAGTTGGAGATTGGGACGCAAAAAGACTGTTGCGGAGAGAGAGGATGGAGTCTGACATGCAGAAAGATAGTTACAGAGAGCAGTGGTTGGAGACTGGGGTTAAGAAAAACTGATACAGAAAGCAAAGTTTGAAGACTGGGGAGCAGAAGGATCCTTACAGTGAGCAGAGTTTGGAAACTGCAGTATATAAGGACTGTTAAAGAGAGCAGAGATTGGAGACTGGGGTCGAGAAGGACTTTGACAGAGAGCAGATTTTGGAGACTGGGGTTCAGAAGAACTGTTACAGAGAGAAGAGGTTGGAGATTTGGGTGCAAACGGCCTGTTACACAGATCAGAGTTTGGAGACTGGGGTGCAGAAAGACTTTTGCAGAGAGCAAGGATGAAGATTGGGGAGCAGAAGAACTTTTGCAGAGAGCAGAGGTTTTACAGTGAGGAGCAGAAGGACTTTTACAGAGAGCGAAATTTGGAGACTGTGTTGCAGAAGGACTGATACAAAAAGCAGAGGTTGAGAATTGGAGTGAAGAAGGACACTTAAAGAGAATAGAGGTTAAAGACTGTGGTACAGAAGAATTGTTGTGGCAAACAGAGATTGGAGACTTCTGTGCAGAGGGACCATTGCAGAGAGCAGAGTTTTGAGACTGGGGTGCAGAAGGAATGTTACAGAGAGAAAAGTTTGGAAACTGGGGTGCAGAAGGATCTTACAGAGAGAAGAGTATGGAAACTGGGGTGCAGAAGGAGTGTTGCAGAGAGCAGAGTTTGAAGCCTTGGGTGCAGAAGAATCGTTGCAGAGAGCAGAGTGTGGAGACTGGGGTGCCGAAGAACTGTTACAGAGTGAAGAGTTTGGAGACTTGGGTGAAGAATAACTGATATGAAAAAAAAGCGTTTTGAACCTGGGGTGCAGAAGGACTGTTGCAGAGAACAGAGGTGGGATTCTGGGGTTCAGTAGGACCGTTGCAGAGAGCAGAGGTTGGAGACTGAGGTGCAGAAGGATTGTTATAGAGAGCAAAGTTTGGAAACCGGGGTGAAGAAGATTGTTACAAAGAGCAGAGGTCAGAGACTTGGGGGCAGAAAGATTGTTGCAGAGAGAAAAGGTTGGAGACTGAGGTGCAGAAGGATCATTGCAGAGAGAAGAGGTTGGAGACTCGGGTGCATTAGCCCTGTAACAGAGAGCAGAGTTTGGAGACTGGGGTGCAGAAGACCTGCTAGAGAGAAGAGGTTGAAGACTTGTGTGAAAAAGGATTGTTACAGATAGCACAGTTTGAAGACTGGAGTGCAGAAGGATCGTTGCATAGATCAGAGGTTTCAGACTGAGGCTTAGAAAAACTGTTACAGAGAGCAGAGGTTGGAGTCTGCATTGGAGAAGGACTGTTTCAGAGAGCAGATATTGGATCCTGGGGTGCTGAAGGATCATTGCTGAGAGCACATGTTGGAGACTGGGGTGCAGAAGGTCTGTTACAGAGAGCAGAGGTTGAAGACTGGGGTGCAGAAGGCCTGTTACAGAAAGCTGAGTTTGGAGACTGGGGTGCAGTAGGATTGTTACAGAGAGCAGAGGTTGAATACTAGGGTGCCGAAGGACGATTATAAAGAGCAAAGGTTGGAGACGGAGGTTCAAAAGGTCTTTTACAGAGAGCAGAGTTTGGATACTGGGGTTCAGAAGGACTGTTACAGAGAGCAGAGTTTGGAGACTGAGGTGCAGAAGGATTGTTGCAGAGAGAAAAGTTTGGAGACTGGGGTGCAGAAAACCTTTTAGAGAGAGCAGAGTTTGGAGACTGAAGTTCAGGAGACCTTGTACAGAGAGCAGAGGTTTGAGACTGGGGTGCAGAAGGATTGTTACAGATAGCATAGTTTGACGACTGGGGTGCAGAATTATCCTTGCAGAGAGCAGATGTTTCAGACTGAGGCTTAGAAGGACTGTTACAGAGAGCAGAGGTTGAAATCTTAGGTGCAAAAGGACTGTTACAAAAGCAGAGGTTGGTAATTGGCGTGCAGAAGGACCATTATAGAGAGAAGAGGTTGGAGACTGGGGTTCACAAAACCTGTTACAGAGAGCAGAGTTTTAGACTGGGGTGCAGAAGACCTTGTACAGAGATCAGACATTGGAAACAGAGATGCAGAATGATTGTTACAGAGAGCAGAGGTTCGAGACTGGGGTGCAGAAAGACTATTACAGAGTGCGAAGTTTAGAGACTGAGGTGCAGAATGACTTATACAGAGAACAGAGGTTGGATACTGAAGTGTAGAAAGACTGTTACAGAGAGCAGAGTTTGGAGACTGGGGTGCAGAAGGATTGTTATAGAGAGCAGAGGTTTGAGACTGAAGTGCAGAAGGACTCCTACAGAGAATCGAATTTTGAGACTGGGGTGCAGAACGATCTTTACAGAGAGCAGAGGATGAAGACTGGGGTGCAGAAGGACAGTTACATAGAGCACAGATGGAGACTGGGGTCCAGAAGAAATGTTGCTGAGAGCAGAAGTTTGAGACTGGGGTGCAGAAGTACTGTTACTGAGAGCCGAGGTTGGAGACTGGGGTGAAGAAGAACTGATACAGAAAGTTTACGTTGGAGACTGGGGTGCAGAAGGACCGTTACAGAGAGAAGAGTTTGGAGACTGCGGTACAGAAGAACTGTTACAGAGAGCAGAGGTTGGAGACTTAGGTGCAGAAGGACTGATGCAGAGAACAGAGGTTGGTTACTGGGGTGCAGAAGAACCGTTGCAGAGAGCAGAGTTTGGAGACTGAGGTGCAGAAGGATTTTTACAGAGAGCAGAGTTTGGAAACTTGGGTGCAGAAGGACTTTTGCAGAGAGCAGAGGATGGAGACTGAGGTGAAGAAGAATCATTGCAGAGAGAAGAGGTTGGAGACTAGATTGCAGAAAGCCTGTTACAGAGTGCAGAGTTTGAAAAGTGGGGTGCTGAAGGTCTGTTACAGAGAGCAGAGATTTGAGCCTGGGGTGCAGAAGAACTGTTACATATAGCATAGTTTGGAGACTGGGTTGCAGAAGGATCTTTAAGAGAGCATTTTGGAGTCTGAGGTTCAGAAGTTTTTTTACAAAGAGCAAAGTTTGGAAACTGGGGTGCAGAACGATTGGTGCAGAAAACAGAGTTTTCAGACTGAGGTGAAGAAGGACTGTTGCACAGAGCAGATATTGGATTCTGGGGTGCTGAAGGATCGTTGAAGAGAGCAAAGGTTGGAGACTGGGGTGCAGAAGGCCTGTTACAGAGAGCAGAGGTTGAAGACAGGGGTGCAGAAATCCTGTTACAGAGAGCAGAGTTTAAAGACTGGGGTGCAGAAAGACTGTTTCAGAGAGAAGAGCTTTAAGAATGGGTTGCAGCAGGATCTTACAGAGAGCAGATTTTGGAGACTGAGGTGTAGAAGGACTTTTATAAAGAGTAGAGGTTGGAGACTTAGGAGCAGAAGGACTGTTGTAGAGAGCAAAGGTTTGAGACTGAGGTCTAGAAAGATTGTTACAGAGATCAGAGCGTGGAGACTGGGGTGCAGAAAAAGTGTAAAAGAGAGCAGAGTTTGGAGATTTGGGTGCAGAAAAACTGTTACTGAGAGCAGATGTTGGAGACTGGGGTGCAAAATGACTGTTGCAGAGAGCAGAGTTTGGAGACTTAGGTGCAGAAGGACTGTTACAAAGATCAGCGGTCGGAAACTGGGGTGCAGAAGGACCATTGCAGTGAGCAGAAGTTGGAACCTGAGCAGAATAAAGATTGTTGCAGAGAGCAGATGTTGGACACTGTGGTACAGAAAGACTGTTACAGATAGCAGAGTTTTAAGAATGGGTTGCAGAAGGATCTTACAGAGAGCAGATTTTGGAGACTGAGGTGCAGAAGGACTTTTACAGAGAGTAGAGTTTGGTGACTTAGAAGCAGAAAGACTGTTGCAGAGAGCAGAGATTGGAGACTGAGGTCCAGAATGATTGTTACAGAGATCAGAAAGTGGAGACTGGGGTGCAGAAGGAGTGTTACTGAGAGCAAAGTTTGGAGATTGAGGTGATGAAAAACTGTTACTGAGAGAAGAAGTTGGAGACTGGGGTGCAGAAGTACTGTTGCAGAGAGCAGAGTTTGGAGACTGCTGTGCAGAAGGACCGTTGCAGAGAGCAGATGTTGGACACTGGGGTTGAGAAAGACTGTTACAAAAAGCAGACGTTTGAGACTAAGGTGCAGAAGGATTGTTGCAGAGAGCAGAGGTGGAGACTGGGGGGCAGAAAAACCATTACAGAGAGCAAAGTTTGGAGACTGAGGTTCAGAAGAACTTTTACAGAGAGCAGAGTTTGGATACTGGGGTGCAGAAGCACTGCTATAGAGAGCAGAGTTTGGAGACTGCGATGAAAAAGGATCTTCCAGGGAGCAGAGTTTGGAGACTGGTGTGCAGAAGGACTGTTGCAGAGAGCAGAGTTTGGAGACTGAGATGCAGAAGTACTGTTGCAGAGAGAAGAGGTTGGAGACTGGGGTGGAGAAGGACTGTTACAGAAAGCAGAGTTTGGAGACTGAGGTGCAGAAGGATCGTTTTAGAAAGTAGAGGTTGGAGACTAGGGTGCAGAAAGACCGTTACAGATTGCAGAGGCTGGACACTGAGGTGCAGAAAGTCTTTTACAGAGAGAAGAGTTTGGAGACTGGGGTGTCAGAGGATTTTTACAGAGAGCAGAGAATGGATACTGGGGTGCAGAAAGAGTGTTACAGAGAGCAGAGTTTGAAGATTGAGGTTCAGAAGAAGTATTACACAGAGCAGAGTTTGGAGACTGTGGTGCAGAAGGCCTGTTACAGAGAGTAGAGTTTGGAGATGAGGTGCAGAAGGATCGTTACAGAGAGCAGAGGTTGGAGACTGAGGTTCAGAAGGAATGTTACTTGGAGCAGAGTTTTGAAACTGTGGTGCAGAAGGATATTACAGAGAGCAGGTTGGAGACAGGGATTCAGAAGGACTGTTGCATAGAGAAAATGTTAGAGACTGGGGTGCAGAAGGATCGTTGCAGACAGCAGACGTTAGAGACTGGGGAGCAGAAGGACTGTTACAGAGAGAAGAGTTTGGAGACTGAGGTGCAGAAGAATCATTGCTGAGAGCAGAGGTTGGAGACTGAGGTGCAAAAGGACTCTTACAGAGTGTAGAGGTTGGAAACTGGGTACAGAATAAGTGTTGTAGAGAACAGAGGTTGGAGACTGTGGTGCATAAGGACCATTGCAGAAAGCAGAGGTTGGAGACTGGGTTTCAGAAGGATCTTACAGAGAGAAGAATTTGGACACTGAGGTTCAGAAGGACTGTTTCAGAGAGCAGAGGTTGAAGATTGGGACACAGAACGACTGTTGAAGAGAGCAGAGGTTTGAGTCTGAGGTGCAGAAAGTCTGTTACAGAGAGCAGATGTTAGAGACCGGGGTGCAGAAAGACTGTTGCAGAGAGCAGAGGTTGCAGAGTGAGGTGCAGAAAGACTGTTGTAGAGAACAGAGGTTGGAGACTCAGGTGCAGAAGGACCATTGCAGAAAGCAGAGGTTGGAGACAGGGTTACAGAAGGATCTTACAGAGAGCAGAGGTTAGACACTGAGGTGCAGAAGGACTGTTGAAGAGAGCAGAAGTTGGAGATTGGGACGCAGAAAGACTGTTGCGGAGAGAGAGGTTGGAGTCTGACATGCAGAAAGAAAGTTACAGAGAGTAGAGGTTGGAGACTGGGGTTAAGAAAAACTGATAAAGAAAGCAGAGTTTGGAGACTGGGGTGAAGAAAGACCATTATGGAAAGCAGAGGTTGGAGACTGCGGTACAGAAGGACTTTTACAGAGAGCAGATGTTGGAGACTGGGCAGCAGATGGACTGTTGCAGAGGACAGAGGTTTGAGACTGGGTGCCACTTTACACTAGCAGAAAGCAGAGTTTAAAAACTCGGGTGAAGAATGAATGTTACAGAGTGCAGAGGTTGAAGACTGTGGTGCAGAAAAACTGTTGCAGAGAGAAGAGGATAGAGACTGGGGTCCAGAAGGATCGTTGCAGAGAGCAGAGGCTGGAGACTGGGGTGAAGAAGGACTTTTTCACAGAGCAGAGTTTGGAGACTGGAGTGCAGAAGAACTGTTAGAGAGAGCAGAGGTTGGAGACTTACGTGCAGAAGGAATGTTACAGAGAGCAGAGTGTGGAGACTGGGCTGCAGAAGCACTGCTACAGAGAGCAGAGGTTGGAGACTGAGGTTCAGAAGGATTGTTACAGATAGCAGATTTTTGACACTGAGGTGCAGAAGGACTGTTACAGAGAGCAGAGCTTGGAGTATGGGGTGCAAAAGGACTGTTGCAGAGAGAAGAGATTGAAGACTGGCGTGCAGAAGGATCTTTGCAGAGAGCAGATGTAGGAGACTGAGGTGCAGAAGGATCGCTAAAGAGACCAGAGTATGGAGACAAGGGTGCAGTAGGATAGTTACAGAGAGCACAGGTTGGAGACTGGTGTTCAGAAGAAATGCTTCAGTGTGCAGAGGTTTGAGTCTGGTATGCAGAAGTACTGTAGCAGAGAGCAGAGGTTGGAAACTTGGGTGTAGAAAGACTGTTGCAAAGAGCAGACGTTGGAGACTGGATTGCAGAAGGATCCTTGCAGAGAGCAGAGGTTGGAGACTGGGGTGTAGAAGGACTGTTGCAGAGAGATGAGGTTGGAGACTGAGGGGCAAAAGGCCTGTTACAGAGAGCAGAGTTTGGACACTGGGTTGCAGAAGACCTGTGTTAGAGAGCAGAGGTTGGAGACTTGGGTGCAGAAAGATTGTTATAGATAGCACAGTTTGGAGACTGGGGTGTAAAAGGATCGATGCAGAGATCAGAGCTTTCAGACTGATTCTTAGAAGGACTGTTATAGAGAGGAGAGATTGGAGTCTGAGGTCCAAAAGGACTGTTATAGAAAGCAGAGTTTTGTAATTGGGTTGCAGATGGACCGTTGCAAAGAGAAGAGGTTGAAAACTGCGATACAAAAGGACTATTACAGAGAGCACAAGTTGGAGACTGGGTAGGAGAAGGATGGTTGCAGAGAGCAGATGTTGGAGACTGGGGTGCAGATCGACTCTTAGAGAGAGCAGAGGATGGAGACTGAGTTGCAGAAGGACAGTTACAGAGAGCACAGGTTGGAGAGTGGGGTGCAGAATAAATGTTGCAGAGAGCAGAGTTTGGAGACTTGGGTGCATAAGGACTGATGCAGAGAGCAGAGGTTCGAGACTGGGGTGCAGAAGTATCTTTGCAGAGAGAAGAGGTTGGAAAATAAGGTGCAGAAGGATCGTTGAAAAGAGCAGAGTTTGGTTCCTGGGGTGTAAAAGGACTGCGGCAGAGAACAGAGGTTGGGGTCTGAGGTGCAAAAGGACTGATACAAAAAGCAGAGGTTGGAGAATGGGGTGCAGAAGAACTGATACACAAAGCAGAGGTGGGAGACTGGGGTTAAGAAGGACCGTTACAGAGAGAAGAGTTTGGAGACTCCAGAAGAGAAGGATTTTACAGAGAGCAAAGTTTGGAGACCGTGATGCAGAAGGACTGTTGCCGAGAAAAAAGGGTGGAGACTGGGGTGCAGAAGGACCGTTACAGATTGCAGAGGTTGGAGACTGAGGTGCAGAAGAACTTTTACACAGAGGAGAGGTTGGAGACAGGGGTTTCAAAGGATTCTTACAGAGAGCAGAGGATGGAGACTGGGGTGCAGAAGGAGTGATACAGAGAGCAGAGTTTGGAGATTGGGGATCAGAAGAACTGTTACACAGATCAGAGGTCGGAGACTCTGGTGCAGAAGGCCTGTAACAGAGAACAGAGTTTGGAGATGAGGTGCAGAAGGATCGCTACAGAGAGCAGAGGTTGGACACTGATATGCAGAAGGACTGTTACAGAGAGAAGAGGTTGGAGACTGGGATGCAGAAAAATCTATGCCTTGAGCAGAGGTTGGAGACTGAGGTGCAGAAGGATCAATACAGAGAGCAGAGTTTGGAGACCTGGGTGCAGTAGGATAGTTACAGAGAGCACAGGTTGGAGACTGGGGTTCAGAAGAAATGTTGCAGAGAGCAGAGGTTTTAGACTGGGGTGCAAAAGGACTTTAGCAGAGAGCAGAGGTTGAAGACTGTGGTGTAGAAGGACTGTTGCAGAGAGCAGACGTTGGAGACTGGGATGCAGAAGGATCGTTGCAGAGAGCAGATGTTGGAGACTGGCATATAGAAGGACTTTTGCAGAGAGCAGAAGTTTGACACTGGGGTGCAGAAGGACTGATACAGAGAGTAGAGGTTTTAGACTGGGGTGCAGAATAACTGATACGGAAAGTAGAGTTTAGAGACTGGGGTGCAGAAGGACTGTTACAGAGAACAGAGTTTGTAGCCTGGGGTGCAGAAGGACAGCTGCAGAGATCAGAGGTTGCATTCTGGGGTGCGGAAGGGCCGTTGTAGAGAGATGAGGTTGGAGACTGAGGTGCAGAATGACTGTTACAGAGAGCAAAGTTTGGAGTCTTGGGTGCAGAAGGACCGTTGCAGAGAGCAGATGTTGAACACTGGGGTGCAGAAGGACTTTTATAGAGAGCAGACGTTGGTGACAGAGGTGCAGAAGGATTGTTACAGAGAGCAGAGATTGGAGATTGAGGTGCAGAAGGACTGTTTCAGAGAGGAGAGGATGGAGACTGGGGTGCACAAGGAGTGTTACAGAGAGCAGAGTTTGGAGATTGTGGTGCAGAAGAACTGTACAGAAAGCCGAGGTTGGAGACTTGGGTGCCGAAGGATTGTTACAGAGAGCAGAATTTGGAGACTCGGGTGCAGAAGGACTGTTACAGAGAGCAGAGGTTCGAGCCTGGGGTACAGAAGAACTGTTATAGAGAGCAGAGTCTGGAGACTGGGGTGAAGAAGGCCTGTTACAGAGAGCAGATGTTGGAGACTGAGTTGCATAAGGACTGTTATATAGAGCAGAGGTTGGAGTCTGAGGTACAGAAGGACTGTTAAAGAGAGCAGAGGTTTGAAACTGAGGTGCAGAATGATTGTTTCTTTTTTTTTCATTTTTTTCTTTTTATTGATTGTTCAAAACATCACAGAGCTCAAGACATATCATCTTTCATACATTCGACTCAATTGGGTTTTGAACGCCCCAAATACATAATACAGACTCACTTCTGTTACATACTCACATTCCTACATAATGGCACATCAGCGACTATTGTATTCTGCCACCTTTCCCATCCCCCACCATCCCCCCTCCCCTCCCCTCCCCTCCCATCTTCCCTCCCCACCTCCTCCGCTGTTGTTCAACTCTCTCCCCTTCTTTCCCCCCACCCCCTTGCCCCTCATAACCTCTTATAATTTTGTGTATCACTGAAGGTCTCCTACCATTTCCATATGTTTTCCCTTCTCTCTTCCTTTCTCTCCCCCCATTCGTCTTAGTTTACTGTTAGTCTTTTCCTCATGCTCTTCCTTCCTGTTCTATTCTTAGTGGCTCTCTTTATATCAAAGAAGACATTTGACATTTGTTTTTTAGGGCTTGGCTAGCTTCACTTAGCATAATCTGCTCTAATGCCATCTATTTCCCTGCAAATTCTATGATTCTGTCGTTTCTTAGTGCTGCATAATACTCCATTGTGTATAGCTGCCACAATTTTTTTATCCACTCATCTATTGAAGGGCATCTAGGTTGGTTCCACAGTCCAGCTATTGTGAATTGTGCTGCTAAAATCATTGATGTGGCCGTATCTGTATAGTGTGCTCTTCTAAGGTCCTCAGGGAATAGTCCAAGAAGGGCAATAGCAGGACTGTTTCAGAGAGTAAAGCTTAGAGACTGGGGTGCAGAAGAACTGTTACAGAGAGCAGAGGTTAGAGACTGCGGTGCAGAAGGCCTGTTACAGAGAGCATTGGTTGAAGACTGAGGTGCAAAAAGATTGTTACAGAGAGCACAGGTTGGATACTGAGGTGCAGAAAGACTCTTACAAAGAGCTGAGGATGGAGACTGAGTTGCAGAAAGATTTTTAGAGAGAGCAGAGGTTAGAGACTAAGGTGCAGAAGGACTGTTACAGAGAGCAGAGTTTGAAGACTGGGGTGCAGAAGTATCATTGCAGAGAGCAGAGGTTGGAGACTGAGGTACAGAATGGTCTTACAGAGAGCAGAGGTTAAAGACGGGTGCAGAAGAATAGTTACAGAGAGCACAGGTTGGAGACTGGGGTTCAGAAGTAATGTGTCAGAGAGCATAGATTTGAGACTGGGGTGCAGAAGGACTGTTTCAGAGAGCAGAGGTTGAAGAATGAGGTGCAGACGGACTGTTACAGAGAGCAGAGTTTGGAGACTGGGTTGCAGAACGACTGATACACAAAGCAGAGTTTGGAGACTGGGGTGCGGAACGACCATTACAGAGAGCACAGTTTGGAGACTTCCGTATAGAAGGACTGTTACAGAGAGAAGAAGTTGGAGACTGGGGTGCAGAAAGACTGTTGCAGAGAACAGAGGTTGGAGACTGGGGTGCAGAAGAACTGTTACAGAGAGCACAGTTTGGATACTGGGGTGCAGAAAGATCTTACAGAGTGCAGAGGTTGGAGACTGAGGGCAGAAGGACTCTTGAAGAGAGCAGAGGTTGGAGACTGAGGTCCAGAATGATAGTTTCAGAGAGAAGAAGTTGGAGACTGGGGTTAAGAAGGCCTGTTACAGAGAGCAGAGTTTGTAGACTGGGGTGCTGAAGACCTGTTACAGAGAGCAGAGGTTGGAGACTGGGGTCCAGAAGAACTGCTACAGATAGCACAGTTTATTGACTTGGTTGCAGAATGATTTTTGAAGTGAGCACAGTTTTCAGACTTAGGTGAGGAAGGACTTTTGCAGAGAGCAGATGTTCGAGAGTGGGGTGCAGAAGGACTCTTTCAGAGAGAATAACTTGGAAACTGGGGTGCAGAAGGATTCTTGCAGGGAGCAGAGGTTGGAGACTGGGGTGCAGAAGGCCTGTTACAGATATCACAGTTTTGAGACTGTTGTGCAGACGGATATTATAGAGAGAAGAGTTTGGAGACTGAGGTGTAGAAGGACTTTTAAAGAGAGTAGAGGTTGGAGACTGGGGTTCAGAATGATTGTTGCAGAGAGCAGAGTTTTCAGACTGAGGTGCAGAAGGAGTGTTGCAGAGAGCAG
This sequence comes from Ictidomys tridecemlineatus, assembly GCF_052094955.1. NCBI lineage: Eukaryota > Metazoa > Chordata > Mammalia > Rodentia > Sciuridae > Ictidomys > Ictidomys tridecemlineatus. Next base: position 45,312 of record NW_027521317.1, read on the forward strand.
ATGTTCGTGACTGGGGTGCAGAAGGAGTGATTCAGAGAGCAGAACTTGGAGACTGGGTTGGAGAAGGATTGTTGCAGGGAGCAGAGGTTTGAGACTGGGGTGCAGAAGGATTGGTATAGAGAGAAGAGGTTTTAGACTTGGGTGCAGAAGACCTGGTACAGAGAGCAGATCTTTGACACTGTTGTGCAGAATGATTGCTGATAGCTGGTGAGCCTCCTTCTGGACACTTTCTTTTCCGCACAGTCCATCAAGTCCTCTCTCCTCACCCTGCTCTCTTTTGGCTTTATGAGCACCTGTGACTTCCACACTCACTCTAAGCCATAACTCCCAGGCCTATCTCCTGGGAACCTGTCCTGCTGCCTCCTGGAATTTCCTTGGGGAGACCCTGCAGGTACCCAGACTCCAGGCCCAATCTCCTTTCCTTTTTTCCTCTCCCCAGACACGCTCCTTCTAATTTTTTTTAATGTTTTAATGAGTGATCCCACTGCCACTCAGCTACCCCACAGACCAGGTCCTCTCTTGTGTCCTCGTCACCAGGACTTTAAAGTGCTCCACCCAGGGCTCCTCTTCAGAGCTTTTCCCCAAGCTCCAAATGTCAAATCTTCATTACCAGATATTTCCTTTTAATCTTGTTCTGGCACCCGATTACTCTCCCAGACTACATGAAGGAATTCTAACCAAAGCACATGGACTATAGGTACTATTATGGCTTAGAAATAAGGTGTCCCCCCACCAAAAATCACGGTCAGCCACAGTAGCAGTGTTCAGAGGTGAAATGATTAGACTGTGAGACTTGTGACTTAATCTGTGGATCCATTCATTTTTTGGGTTAATTATCTGAAAGGCCCACTGTACTGAGAGGAGTGGAGGCAGGTGGAGTGTGGCCAGGGACATGCCCTGGGGAATCACATCGTTTCCCTGCGAACTGTCTCCTCCCGTCCCCTCACCCGCCCCGACCTTCTGGCTGCCATGAGCTAGGAATGCTTCCCCCCTTGTTCCCTTCCACCTCGGTGTCCCACCTCATCTCAGGCCGGCAGCAATGGGTCAGCTGGTCCCAGACCAAACCTCCAAGCCAGGAGGCCAGAGTGCATCTCCCCCTCTGGGTTGTTCTGGTCAGGACTCTGGTAACTGTGGCAACCGTGGACTGACCCAGGGAGTAGGGGTTATGAGTGGATTGGACCTACAACCATTTCCTAAATCCACAGATTCTGTCATTTTCAGAGCTCAAGCCATTTCCTTCTGGATGGCCTGTTTCCAGCCTGCCCTCACCTAGAATGCAGTCTACTAGTGATTATTGAGATTCTCCAGCAGTCCTGGTCCTGCCCATTTGCAATCCACAGCTAGCTCCTAGGCAGCCAGACCCATGGACCTCCTGCTGCCCACTGAGGAGAGAAGAGAGATTTTCTGAGGACCCTGTTAGAAGTCCATTTTTATTTTTTTTATGGACCACACTCAGAGGACATGTTTCAGGCAGTCTTTCACAGGCATCTTTGAGAAATCAGACTCACAATGATTTTTGTGATTCTCTCCCAGGCTCCAATAACTACCGCTCTACTCCCTACTTCTCTGAGATCAACTTTTTAGCTTTCACAAAGAAGTGAAAAACTGCTATTTATCTTTATGTGTCTGGCTTATTTCACTTAATACAATGTCTCCCATGAGCTAGTTTTAAATAGAAACTTCACAACAAATTCTTTTATGTCAGATTTAAATTTTATTCTGAAGAGATAATTCGAAATGGTCACATATGGTTATGTAGGAAAATGTTCATTAAAATATTTATAGGACTGGAGATTATCTGAATGTTTAGCAAAAGGGGAGAGATTAAGTTTATTTAAGAGAGATGTAAGCTTACTTATCATCTCAATAGATGCAGAAAAAGCATTTTACAAAATATAGCACCCCTACCGGTAAAAACACTAGAAACACTAGTGACAGAAGTAACCTTGTAAAAGCATTGTAAAAGACTGGGGTGCAGGAGGACTGATACAGAAAGCAGAGGTTAAAGACTGGGGTTCAGAAGGACCGTTACAGAGAGCAGAGTTTAGAAACTGCAATATAGGAGGAGTGTTACAGAGAGCAGAGGTTGGAAAATGGTTTATACAAGAACTGTTTCAGAGTACAGATGTTGGAGACTGGGATTCAGAAGAACTCTTGCAGAGAGAAGAGTTTAAACCCTGGGGTGCAGAAGAACTGTCGCAGAGAGTGAGTTTGGAGACTGAGGTGCAGAAAGAATGTTACAGAGATCAAAGTTTAAAGACTGGGGTGCAGAATTACTGATACAGGAAGCAGAGGTTGGAGACTGGGGTGCAGAAGGACCATAACAGTGAACAGAGGTTGGAGACTGTTGTTCAGAAGGACTGTTGCAGAGAACAGAGGTTAGAGAATGGTGTGCAGAAGGACTGTTACAGAGAGCAGAGGTTAGAATATGGGGTGCAAAGGTAGGGTTGCTGAGTTCAGAGGTTGAAGACAGAGGTGCAGAAGGACTGTTACAGAGAGCAGAGTTTGGAAACTGTGGAGCAGAAGGACTGATACAGATAGCAGAGGTTTGAGACTGTGGTGCAGAAGGACTGTTACAGAGAGCAGAGGTTGGAGACTGGGGAATAGAAAGACTGTTACAGAGAACAGAGGTTGGAGACTGGGTTGCAGCAGGACAGTTGAAGAAAGAAGAGGTTGGAGACTGGGTTAGAGAAGGAATGTTACAGAGAGCAGAGTTTGGAAACTGAGGTGCAGAAAGATCTTACAGAGAAGAGAGGTTAGTTACTGGGGTGCAGAAAGAGTGTTAAAGAGAGGAGACATAAAAGACTGAGGTGCAGAAGTTCTGTTGCAGAGAGCAGATGTTGGAGACTGGGGTGCAGAAGGATCTTTGAAGAGAGCAGACGTTTGAGACTGAGGTGCAAAAAGACTGTTACAAAGAATAGAGGTTGAAGATTGTGATGCAAAAGGCCTGTTACAGAGAGCAGAGGTTCTAGACTGGGTGCAGAAGAACTGTTAGAGAGAGAAGAGTTGTTAGACAAGGTTGCAGAAGGATCTTACAAAGAGCAGTGATTGTAGATTCAGGTGCAGCAGGAGTGTTACAGAGAGAAGAGGTTGAAGACTTGGGTGCAGAAGGCCTTTTACGAAGAGCAGAGTTTGGAGAAGGGCTCCAGAATGACTTTTACATATGGCAGAGTTGGAAACTGGCTTGCAGAAAGATCTTACAGAGAGCACATGTTGGACACCGAGGTGCAGAAGGACTGTTACAGAGAGTAGAGGTTGGAGACTGAGGTGCAGAAGAATCTTTGCAGAGAACAAAATTTTAAGACTGAGGTGCCGAAGGACTGTTGCAGAGAGCACATGTTGAAGACTGGGGTTCAGAAGGACTGTTACAAAGAGCTGAAGTTGTAAACTGGGGTGCAGAAAAATCATTGTAAAGGGCAGAGATTTGGTACTGGGGTGCAGAAGGATTGTTATAGAGAACAGACTTTGGAGAATGGGGTGCAGAAGGGCTGTTACAGAGAGCAGAGTTTGGAGACTGGGTTACAGAAGGATCTTACAGAGAGCACATGTTAAAAACTGATGTGCAGAAGGACTGTTGCAGAGAGCAGAGGTTGGAGACGGGGTTGTAGAAGGACTGTTGCAGAGAGCAGAGGTTGGAGACTTGGGTGCAAAAATACTGTAGAAGAGAGCAGAATTTGGAGACTAGGGTACAGAAGGACTGTTGCAGAGAGCAGATGTTGTAGACTGTGTTTCAGAAGAACTGTAGAAGAGAGTAGAGGTTAGAGAATGGAGTGCATAAGTAAGGTTGCAGAGAGCAAAGGTTCGAGAAAGGGTTGCAGAAGGACTATTACAGAGAGCAGAGGTTGGAAATAGTGGTGCAGAAGGACGGATACAGAAAGCAGAGGTTTGAGATTGTGGTGCAGATGGACGGTTACAGAGAGCAGAGTTTGAAGACTGCGGAACAGAAGGACTGGTACAGAGAACAGAGGTTGGAGAATGGGGAGCAGAAAAACTGTTGCAGAGAACATAGTTGGAGACTGAGGTGCAGCAGGCCCGGTGCAGAATCCAGAGTTTGGAGACTGTGGTGGAAAAGGAATGTTACAGAGAGCAGAGTTTGAAAACTGGAATGCAGAAGGATCTTACAAAAAACAGATATTCTAGACCGAGGTGCAGCAAAACTGTTACAGAGAGCAGACTTTGGAGACTGGGGTGCAGGAGTATCGTTGCAGACAGCAGAGTTTCCAGACTGAGACGCAGAAGGACTGTTGCTGAGAGCAGATGTTGGAGACTTGGGTGCAGAAGGACTGTTGCAGAGAGCAGATTCTGGAGACTGGGATGCAGAAGGATCATTGCAGAGAGCCGAGGTTTGACACTGGGGTGCAGAAGGACTGTTACACAGAGCAGAGTTCGGAGACTGGGGTGAAGAAGGACTTTTTCAGAGAGCAGATTTTGGGGACTTGGGTGCAGAAGGACTGTTGCAGAGAGCAGATGTTGGAGACTGGGATGCAGAAGGATCATTGCAGAGAGCAGAGGTTGGACAGTGGGGTGCAGAAGGTCTGTTGCAGAGAGCAGATGTTGGTAACTAGGGTGCAGAAGAACTGTTGTAAAGAGAATAGGTTGGAGACTTGCGTGCAGAAGGACCGTTGCAGAGAGCAGAGGTTGGAGACTAGGTGGAGAAGGAATGCTATAGAGAGCAGAGTTTGGAAACTTGGGTTCAGAATTATCTTACAGAGAGCAGAGTTTGGAGAATGGGGTGCAGAAAGACTGTTACAGAGAGCAGAGGTGGGAGAATGGGGAGCAGAAAAACTGTTGCAGAGAACAGAGTTTGGAGACTGGAGTGCAGCAGGAATGGTGCAGAATCCAGAGGTTGAAGACTGTGGTGGAAAAGGAATGTTAAAGAGAGCAGAGTTTGAAAACTAGAATGCAGAAAGATCTTACAAAAAGCAGAGATTTTAGACCGAGGTGCAGCAAGACTGTTACAGAGAGCAGACGTTGGAGACTGGGGTGCAGAAGGATCGTTGCAGACAGCAGTGTTTACAGACTCAGGAACAGAAGGACTGTTGCTGAGAGCAGATGTTGGAGACTTGGGTGCAGAAGGACTGTTGCAGAGAGCAGATTCTGAAGACTGGGATGCAGAAGGATCATTGCAGAGAGCAGAGGTTGGACACTGGGGTGCAGAAGGACTGTTACACAGAGCAGAGGTTAGAGACTGGGGTGAAGAAGGACTTTTTCAGAGAGCAGATATTGGGGACTTGGGTGCAGAAAGACTGTTGCAGAGAGCAGAGGTTGGACACTAGGGTGCAGATGGTCTGTTGCAGAGAGCAGATGTTGGTAACTAGGGAACAGAAGGACTGTTGTAGAGAGCAGATGTTGGAGACTGGCGTGCAGAAGGACCATTGCAGAGAGCAGAGGTTGGAGACTAGGTGGAGAAGGATTGTTTAGATAGCAGTTGTTGGAGACTGGGGTGCAGAAGGTCTCTTTCAGAGAGCAGAGGTTGAAGACTGAGGTGGAGAATGACTGTTAAAGAGAAAGCAGTTGGAGACTGGTGTACAGAAGGGTTGTTGCAGAGAGAAGAGGTTTAAGACTGAGGTACAGAAAGATCGTTGCAGAGAGCAGAGGTGGAGACTTGGCTGCAGAAGGACTGTTACACAGAGCACAAGTCACAGACTGGGGTGCAGAAGAAATGTTGCAGACAGCAGCGGTTGGAGACTGGGGTGCATAGGGACTGTTTTAGAGAGCAGAGTTGGATATGAGGTGCAGAAGGACTGTTACAGAGAGCAGAGTATGTAGACTGGAGAGCAGAAAAACTGATACAAAAAGCAGAGGTTGGAGACTGGTGTGCAGAAGGACTGTTAAAAAGAGCAGAGTTTGGAGAATGCGGTACAGAAGGACTGTAACAGAGAGCAAAGGTTGGCAACTGGGGTGCAGAAGGAGTGTTGCAAAGAACAGACGTTGGAGACCGAGGTGCAGAAGGACTGTTACAGAGAGCAGAGGTTTGAGACTGGGGTTCAGAAGGCCCGATATTAAGAGCAGAGTTTGGAGAGGGCTCCAGAAGGACTGTTTCTGATGGTAGAGTTTGGAGACTTAGTTGCAGAAAAATTTTACAGAGAGCAGATGTTGAAGACTGAGGTGCAGATGGACTGATACAGAGAGTAGAGGTTGGAGACTGAGTTTCAGAAGGATCGTTTCCGAGAACAGAGGTTGGAGACTGTGGTACAGAAGGATCGTTGCAGTAAGCAGAGTTTCCAGACTGAGATGCAGAAGGACACTTACACAGAGCAGAGGTTGAAGACTGAGGTGAAGAAAGACAGGTGCAGAGAGCAGATGTGGGAGACAGGGGTGCAGGACTGATACAGAGCAGAATTAGGAGACTGAGGTACAGAAGGAGTGTTACAGAAAGCAGAGGTTGGAGACTCGGCTGCAGAAGGATAATTGCAGAGAGCAGAGTTTTCAGACTGAGGTACTGAAGAACTGTTGCAGAGAGCAAATGTTGAATATTGGGGTGCACAAAGACTGTTGCAGCGAGCAGAGATTGGAGACTGGGTGCAGAGGGATCATTGCAGAGAGCAGAGGTTGGAAAGTGGGGTGCAGAAGGCCTTTTACAGAGAGCAAAGTTTGGAGACTGAGGTGCAGAAGGACTGTTACAGAGAGCAGAGATTGGAGACTGGGGTTCAGACGAACTGTTGCAGAGCAGATTATGGAGACTAGGGTGTAGAAGGACTGTTACAGAGAGCAGAGGTTGAATACTGGCATGCAGAAGGCCTGTTACAAAGAGCAGTGTTTGGTGACTGGGGTGCAGAATGACTGTTACAGAGAGCAGAGTTTGGAGACTGCGTTGCAGAAGGATCTTACAGAGATCAGAGTTTGGAGACTGAGGTGCAGAAACACTGTTGCAGAGAGAAGAGTTTGGAGACTGAGGTGCAAAATGATTGATAAAGAGAGCAGAGGTTGGAGACTGGGTTGCAGAAGGACTGTTGCAGAGAGCAGAGATTTTAGACTGGGGTGTAGAAGGACTGTTGCAGAGAGTAGAGGTTGGAGATTGGGGTGAATAAGGACTGTAGCAGAGAGCATAGGTTGGAGACTAAGGTGCAGAAGGACAGTTACACAGAACAAAGGTTGGAGACTCGGGTGCAGAGGACTAATACAGAAAGCAGAGTTTGGAGACTCGTGTGCAGAAGGACCCTTACAAAGAGCAGTTTTTGGAGACTGCAGTACAGAAGGACTGTTGAAAAGAGCAGAGTTTGGAGACTGGGGTGGAGAAGATCAGTTGCAGAAAGCAGATATTGGAGACTGGTGTGCAAAAGGACTGTTGCAGAGAGCAGAGGATGGAGACTGGGCTTCAAGAGGACTGTTTCAGAAAGCAGAGGTTGCAGACTGAGTTGCAGAGGGACTGATACAGAGGGCATAGTTTGGAGACTGTGGTTCAAAACGACTGATATACAAAGCAAGGTTGGATACTGGAGTACATAAGGACACTTATGGAGAAATGAATTTTGAGACTGCGGTACAAAAGGACTGTTACAGAGAGCATGGGTTCGAGACTGGGTTGCAGAAGGATCATTGGGGTGAGCAGAGTATGGAGACTGGGGTGTAAAAGGACTGTTGGAGAGAGCAGAGGTTGGGGACTGGGGTGCAGAAAGACTGTTGCATAAAGCATAGGTTGGAGACTGCGTTACAGAAGAACTGTTACAGAGAGCAGAGGTTGGAGACCGGTGTGCAGAATTATTTTACAAAGAGCATAGGTTGGAGACTGGGGTGCAGAAGGACTTTTAATGAGAGCAGAATTTGGAGGCTTGGGTGCAGAAAGCCTGTTACAGAGAGCAGAGGTTGGAGACTGCAGTACAGAAGGACTGTTACAGAGAGCAGATGTTGCAGACTGTGGTGCAGAAGGACTGTTGCAGAGAACAGAACTTGGAGACTGGGGTGCATCAGGACCGTTGCTAAGAGAAGAGGTTGGAGTCTGAGGTGCAGAAGTACTGTTACAGAGAGTAGAGTTTGGAGACTTGGGTGCAGAAGAACTGATACAGAGAGCAGAGGTTGGAGACTGGGGTACAGAAGGAATGTTGCAGAGTGCAGAGTTTTAAACTGGCATGCAGAAGGACTGTTGCAGAGAGCAGAGGTTGGAGACGAGGTGCAGAAGGACTGTTACAGAGAGCAGAGGTTGAAGCCTGTGGTGCAGAAGGACTGATACAAAAATCAGAGTTTTGAGACGGGGTTGAAGAAGGACCGTTACAGAGATCAGAGGCTGGATACAGGTGTGCAGAAGGATCTTACAGGGAGCAGAGTTTTGAGACTGGGGTGTAGAAGGAGTGTTCCAGAGAGCAGAGGTTGGATAATGGGGTGCAGAAAAACTGTTGCAGAGAGCAGAGATTAAAGACTGTGGTAAAGAAGAACTGTTACAGAGAGTAGATTTTGGACAATGTGGTGAAGAAGGATCATTGCAGAGAGCAGAGATTAAAGACTCATGTGCAGAACGACTGTTACAGAGAGCAGAAGTTGGAGACTGGGGTGCAGAAGCACTGTTACAGAGAGCAGAAGACAGAGACTGAGGTGCAGAAGGACTGTTAGAGAAAGCAGAGTTTGGAGACTGGGGTGCAGGACTGATACAGAAAGCAGAGGTTGGAGACTGGGGTTCAGAAGGCCTGTTACAGAGAGCAGAGATTGGAGACTGGGGTGTAGAAGGACTGTTACAGAGACCAGAGTTTGGAGACAGGGTTGCAGAAGAATCTTACAGAGATAAATGTTGGAGACTCAGGTGAAGAAGCACTGTTGCAGAGATTAGAGTTTGGAGACTGAGGTGCAGGAGGACCGTTTCAGAGAGCAGATTTTGGAGACTGTGGTGCAGAATTATTGTTTCAGAGGGAAGAGGTTGGAGGCTGGTTTACAGAAGGACTGTTGCAGAGAGCAGAATTTAAAGACTTGGGTGCAGAAGGACTTTTACAGAGAGCATAGCTTGAAGACTGGGATGCAGAAGGACTGTTGCAGAGAACAGAGGTTGAAGACTGGGGTGCCGAAGTATTGTGGAAGAGAGCAAAATTTTCAGTTGAGGTGAACAAGGACTAATGCAGAGAGCAGATGTTGGAGACTAGGGTGCAGAAAGCCTGTTACAGAGAGCAGAGTTTGGAGAAAGGGTGCAGAAGGACTGTTACAGAGAGCAGATTTTTGAGATTGGTTTACAAAAGTATCTTCCAGAGGGTAGAGGTTGGAGACTGAGATGCATAAGGACTGTTTCAGAGAGCAGTGTTTGGATACTGAGGTGCAGAAGGTCAATTGCAGAGAACAGAGGTTGAAGACTGAGGTTCAGAAGGACTGTTACAGAGAGCAGAGGTTGGAGACTGGGGTGCAGAAGTATTGAGGAAGGGAGCAGAAATTTCAGTTGAAGTAAAGAAGGAATAATGCAGAGAGCAGATGTTGGAGACTGGGGTGCAGAAAGCCTTTTACAGAAAGCAGAGTTTGGAGAAAGGGTGCAGAAGGACTGTTACAGAGAGCATATTTTGGAGATTGTTTAGCAAAAGTATCTTCCAGAGAGTAGAGGTTGGAGACTTAGATGCATAAGGAGTGTTACAGAGAGTAGAGGTTGGATACTGAGGTGCAGAAGGTCAATTGCAGAGATCAGCGGTTGAAGACTGAGGTGCAGAAGGACTGTTACAGAGAGCAGATGTTTGAGACTGAGGTGCAGAAAGACTGATACAGAAAGCAGAGTTTAAAGACTGGGGTGCAGAAGGACCACTACAGAGAGCAGAGGTTGGGAACTGCGGTGCAGAAGAACTGTTACAGAGAAGAGAGGTTGGAGACTAAGGTGCAGAAGGACTGTTGTAGAGAGCAGACGTAGGACTGGGGTGCAGAAGAATTGTTGCAGAGAGCATAGGTTGGAGACTGAGGTGCAGAAGGACTGTTACAGAGAGCAGAGGTTGGAGACTGGGGTGCAGAAGGACTGTTGCAGAGAACAGAGTTTGGCGACTGAGGTGCAGAAAAACCGTCGAAGATAGCAGAGGTTGGAGACTGGGGTGCAGAAAGATCTTACAGAGAGCAGAGGTTGGAGACTAAAGTGCAGAAGGACTGTTGTAGAGAGCAGACGTAGGAGACTGGGTGCAGAAAAATTGTTTCAGAGAGCAGAGTTTGAAGACTGGGGTGTACGACTTGTAAGAAAGCAGAAGATGGAGACTGGAGTTCTGAAAGACCGTTACAGAGAGCAGAGATTCGAGACTGGGGTGCAAAAAGACTTTTACAAAGAGCAGAGATTGGAGACTGGGAAGCAGAAGGACTGTTGCAAGAACAGAGGTTTAAGACAGGGTTGCAGAAGGACCTTTGCAGAGAGCAGAGTTTGGAGCCTTAGGTGCAGAAGAACTGTTACTGAGAGTAGAATTTGGACACTGGGGTAAAAAAGCAGAGGTTGGAGACTAGGGTGAAGAATGACTGTTGCAGAGAGCAGAATTTGGAGACTGGGTTGCAGAAGGATTGTTACAGAGAACAGAGGTTGGATACTGAGGTGCAGAAGGACTGTTGCATAGATCAGAAGTTAGAGATTTGGGTGCAAAAGGACTATTTCAGAGAGCAGAGTTTGGAGACAGGGGTGCAGAGGAATGACACAGAAAGAAGAGTTTGGAGACTGTGGTACAGGAGGTTCATTACAGAGAGCAGAGGTTGGAGACTGCAGTACAGAAGGACTGTTACAGAGAGCAGATGTTGAAGACTGGGGTTCAGAAGGACTGTTGCAGAGATTAGATGATGAAGACTGGGGTTCAGTAGGACTGTAGCATAGAGCAGACGTTGGAGACTGTGGTGCAGAAGGACTGATACAGAAAGCCGTGTTTGGAGACTCAGGTGAAGAAGGACGGTTACTGAAAGCAGAGTTTGGAGACTGCGGTACAGAAGGACTGTTACAGAGAGCAGAGTTCGGAGACAGGTTTGCAGAAGGATCTTACAGAGAGTAGAGTTTGGAGACTCGGGTGCAGAAGGACTGTTGCAGAGAGCAGACGTTGGGAACTGGGGTGCAGAAAGAACCTTCAGAGAGCAGAGGTTGGCAACTGGGGTGCAGAAGGACTGTAGCAGAGAGCAGAGGTTAGAGACTCAGGTGCAGAAGGGCTGCTACAGGGAGCAGAGTTTGGAGACTGGGATTCAGAAAGACTGTTGTAGTAAGCAGAGGTTGGAGACTGAGTTGGAAAAGGAATGTTACAGGGAGCAGAGTTTTTAAACTGGGGTGCGGAACGACCTTTACATAGAGCAGAGTTTGGAGACTGCAGTACAGAAGGGACTGTTACACAGAACAGACGTTGGAGACTGTGGTTCAGAAAGACTGTTGCAGAGCACAGGTCAGAGACTGGTGCAGAAGGACTGATACAGAAAGCAGAGTTTGGAGACTGAGATGCAGAAGGACCATTAGAGAGAGAAGCGGTTAGAGACTACGGTACAGAATAACTGTTGTAGAGAACAAGGTTGGAGACTGGGGTGCATAGGGACCATTGCAGAGGGAAGACGTTGGAGACTGCGGTGCAGAAGGCATGTTACAGAGACCAGAGTGTGGAAACTGGGGTGCAGAAGAATCTTAAAGAGAAGAACGTTCGGAGACTGGGGTGCAGAACGATTGTTGCAGAGAGCAGACGTTGGAGACTGGGGTGCAGAAAGACTGTTGCAGAGAGCAGTTGTTGAAGACTGTGGTGCAGAAAACCTGTTACAGAGAGGAGTGTTTGGAGACTGGGGTGCAGAAGGACTAATACTGAGAGCAGAGTTTGGTGACTGGGGACGAGAACGATCTTACAGAGAGGAAATTTTTGAGACTAGGGTGCAGAAGGATTGTTGCAGGAAGCAGACTTTGGAGACTGGGGTGCAGAAGGATCGTTGCAGAGAGTAGATTATGGATACTGGTGTATAGAAGGACTGTTCTAGAGAGCAGAGTTTGGAGACTGGGGTGAAGAAGGACTGTTGCAGAGAGCAGTTGTTGAAGACTGAGGTGTAGAAAATCTGTTACAGAGAGCAGTGTTTAGAGACTAAGGTGCAGAAGGACTGTTGCAGAGAGGAGAGGTTGGAGACTGGGTGCAGAAGGACTGTGCAGAGTGCAGTGTTTGGAGACTGGGGTGCAGAAAGACTTTTACAGAGAATAGAGGTTAGAGACTGCTTTACAGAAGGACTGTTAAAGAGAGCAGAGGTTTGAGACAGGTGTGCAGAACGATGTTACAGAGAGCAGAGGTTGGAGATTGGGTTGCAATAGGACTGATGCAGAGAGCAGAGGTTGGAGAATGGGGTGCAGAAGGATTGTTGCAGAGAGAAGATGTTGGATACTGAGGTGCAGAAGCCCTGTTACACAGAGCAGAGCTTGGAGACTGGGGAGCAGATGACCTGTAACATACAGCAGAGTTTGGAGACTGAGTTGCAAAAGGATCTTAAAGAGAGCAGAGGTTGGTGACTGAGGTGCCGGAGGACTGTCAGAGAGAGTAGAAGTTGGTAACTGGGGTTCAGAAAGATCCTTTCAGAGAGCAGAGTTTTCAGAATGAGGTTTAGAAAAACTGTTGCAGAGAGCAGATGTAGTAGACTTGGGTGCAGAAGAACTGTTGCAGAGTGCAGAGGTTGGAGACTGGGGTGTAGAAGGATCATTGCAGAGAACATAGGGTGCAGACTGGGGTGCTGAAGGATTGTTACAGACAGCAGAATTTTGAGACTGGGGTGAAGAAAGAGTGTTATAGAAAGCAGAGTTTGTAGACTGGTTTTTAGAAGGATGTTACAGAGAACAGAGGTTGGCGACTGAGGTGCAGAAGGACTGTTACAGAGAGTAGATGTTGATGACTGAGGTGCAGAAAGACCTTTGCAAAGAGAAGAGGTTTAAGACTGAGGTTCAGAAGTACTGTTGCAGAGTGCAGAGGTTGGAGACTTGGGTGTAGGTCTTTTGCAGAGAGCAGAGGTTGGAGTTTGGGGTTCCAAAAACTGTTGCAGCGAGCAGACGTTAGAGACTGAGGTACAGAAGGACAGTTACAGAGCACAGGTTGGAGACTGACTGCAGAAGGACTTATAGAGAAAGCAGAAGTGAGAGAGTAGGGTGTAGAAGGACCGTTACAGAGAGAAGAGTTTGGAAACTGCAGTACAAAAGTACTGTTACAGAGAGCATAGGTTGGAGACTGGAGTGTAGAAGGACTGTTGCAAAAAGCAGATGTTGGAGACTGGGGTGCAGTAGGAAAATTGCAGAGTGCAGAGGTTGCAGACTGTGGTGGAAAAGGACTGTTACAGAGCAGAGTTTGGAGACTGTGGTGTAGAAGGACTGATACAGAAAGCAGAGGTTGGAAACTCGGGTGAAGAAGGGCCCTTAAAGGAAACAAAGTTTGGATACTGCAGAACAGATAGTCTGTTACAGAGAGCAGTGTTTGGACACTGGGGTGCAGAAGAAGTGTTGTAGAGAAAAGAGATACAAGACTGGGGTGCAGAAGGATCGTTGCAGAGACCAGAGGTTGGAGACTGGGGTGCAGAAGGACTGATACAGAAAGCAGAGTTCAGAGACTGGGGTGAAGAAGGCCTGTTACAGACAGCAGAGTTTGGAGACTGGGGTGCAGAAGGATTTGTACAGAGAGCAGAGTTTGAATACTGGGTTGCAGAAAGATATTAAGGAGAGCAAAAGTTGGAGACTGAGGTGCAGAAGCACTGTAACAGAGAGAAGAGGTTGGAGATTTAGGTGCAGAAGTACCGTTACAGAGAGCAGACATTAGAGACTGAGGTGCAGAAGGATTGTTACAGAGAGCAGTGGTTGGAGACTGGGGTGCAGAAGGACTGATACAGAGAGCAGAGGTTGGAGACTGGGGTGCCGAACAACCCTTACAGAGAGCAGAGGTTGGAGACTGAGGTGCAGAAGGACTGTTGCAGAGAGCAGAGTTTGCAGACTGAGTTACAGAAGGACTGTTAGAGCGGGAAGATTTTCGAGACTGTGGTGGAAAACGACTGATTCAGAAAGCAGAGGTTGGATATTGGGGTGCATAAAGACCCTTACAGAGAACAGAGGTTGGAGACTGTGGTAAGAAGGACTTTTAAGAAGAGTAGAGGTTGGAGACTGGGGTGCAGAAGAACTGTTGAAGAGAATAGAGGTTGGAAACTGGGTACAGAAGGATTGTTGGGGTGAGGAAAGTATCGAGACTGGGGGGTAGAAGGACTGTTGCAGAGAGCAGAATTTGTAGACTTGGGTGTAGATGGACTGTTGCAGAGAGCAGATGTTAAAGACTTGGGTGCAGAAGGACTGTTGCAGAGACCAGAGGTTGGAGACTGGGGTGCAGAAGGACTATTACAGAGAGCAGACTTTGGAGACTGGGGTGCTGAAGGATCGTTGCATAGAGCAGATTTTGGAGACTGGGCTGCAGAAGGATCGTTATAGAGAGCAGAGATTGGAGATTGTGGTGCAGAAGGACTTTTACAGAAAGCAAAGTTTGAAGACTGGGATGCAGTAGGACTTTTACAGAGAGCACAGGTTGTAGACTCATGTGAAGAAAATCTATTGCAGAGAGCAAATTTTGGAGACTCGGTTGCCGAAGTAGTGTTGCCGAGAGCACAGATTGGAGATTGCGGTGCAGAAGGACCCTTACAGATAGCAGAGTTTGGAGACTGCTTTACAGAAGTACTTTCACAGAGAGAATAGGTTAGAGACAAGTGTGCAGAAGGATCTTACAGACAGCATAGGTTTGAGAATGGGGTGCAGGAAGACTGGTGCAGAGAGCAGAGGTTGGAGACTGGGGTGCAGAAGATAGTTTGAGAGAAGAGTTTGGAGACTGGGGTTAAAAGGCCTGTTATAGACAGCATAGGTTGGAGATTGAGGTGCAGAAGGCCTGTTGCAGAAGGTCTGTTACAGTGAGCAGTGATTGGAGACTTGGGTGCAGAAAAATAGTTACAGAGAGCAGAGTTTAAAGAGTGGGTTGCAAAAGGATCTTACAGAGACAAAAGGTTGGAGACTGAGGTACATAAGGACTCTTACAGAGAGAAAATGTTTGAGACTGAGATGCAGAAGGATCGTTCCGGAGAGAAGAGTTTTCAGAAAGAGGTTCAGAAGGACTGTTACTGAGAGCAGAGGTTGGAGACTGGGTTGCAGAAGGACTGATACAGAAAGCAGAGGTTGGTGACTGTGGTGCCGAAGGACTGTTGCAGAGAGCAGAGGTTAGAGACTAGGGTTCAGAAGGACTGTTGCAGAGTGCAGATGTTTGAGACTGGGGTGCAGAAGGACTGTTGCAGAGAGCAGAAAATAAAAACTGGGGTGAAGAAGGACTATTGCATCGAGCAGAGGTTGCAGACTTAGGTGCAGAAGAACTGTTACAGAGAGCAGAGTTTGGAGAATGTGTTTCAAAAGGACTGATACAGAAAGCAGTGGTTGGAGACTGGGGTGCAAAAGGACCCTTACAGAGACCAGAGGTTGGAGACTGCGGTACAGAAGAAATGTTACAGAGTGCAGAGGTTGGAGACTGGGGTGCAGAATAACTGTTGTGGAGAAGAGAGGTTAGAGTCTGGGGTGCAGAAAGACCATTGCAGAAAGCAAAGGTTGGAGACTGGGTTTCAGAAGGATCTTACAGAGAGCAGAGTTTGGACACTGAGTTGCAGAAGGACTTTTGAAGAAAGCAGAGTTTGGAGATTAGCACGCAGAAGGACTGTTGCAGAGAGTAGAAATTGTAGTCTGAGTTGCAGAAGGACTGTTACAGAAAGCAGAGTTTAGAGACCAGGGTGCAGAAAGACTGATACAGAAAGCAGAGTTTGGAGACTGGAGTCAAGAAGGACCATTACAGAGAGCAGAGTTTGGAGACTGCAATACAGAAAAACTGTAACAGAGAGCAGAGGTTGGAGACTGGGGTGCCGAAGGACTGTTTCAGAGAGCAGATGTTGGAGACTGAGGTAAAGAGGGACTGTTACAGAAAGCAGAGGTTGGAGACTTGAGTGCAGAACGACTGATAGAGAAAGCAGAAGTTGAAGAGTGGGGTGAAGAAGGACCGTTAAAGAAAGAAGAGTTTGAAAACTTCAGTACAGAAGGACTGTTACAGAGTGCAGAGGATGGAGACTGGGGTGGAGAAGGACTGTTGCAGAGAGCAGATGTTGGAGACTGGGGTTCAGAAGGACTGTTGCAGAGAGCAGAGGTTTAAGACTGGTGTGCAAAATGACTGTTGCAGACAGCAGAGGTTTAAGAGTGAGGTGCAAAAGGACTGTTTCAGAGAGCAGAGTTTGGAGACTGTGGTTAAGAAGGACTGATACAGAAAGCAGAGGTTGGAGACTGGGGTGCAGAATGAACCTTACAGAGAACAGAGGTTGAAGACTGCGGTACAGAAGAACTGTTGTAGAGAACAAGGTTGGAGAGTGGGGTGCAGAGAGACCATTGCAGAGGGCAGACGTTGGAGACTGGGGTGCAGAAGGAATGTTACATAGAGCAGAGTTTGGAAACTGGGGTGTAGAAAAATCTTACAGAGAGGCAAGTTTGGATACTGGGGTACAAAAGGATTGTTGCAGAGAGTAGACCTTGGAGACTGGGGTGCAGAAGGATCGTTGCAGAGGGTAGATTTTGGAGTCTTGGGTATAGAAAGACTGTTCTAGAGAGTAGAGGTTGGAGACTGGGGTGCAGAAGAACTGTTGCAGAGAGCAGTTGTTTAAGACTGAGGTGCAGAAAAACTGTTACAGGGAGCAGTGTTTGAAGACTGGGTTGCAAAAGGACTGATACTGAGTGTAGAGTTTGGAGACTAGGGAGCAGAAAGATCTTACAGAGAGGAAAGTTTGGAGACTGGTGTGAAGAAAAATTGTTGCAGAGAGCAGATGTTGGAGACTGGGGTGCAGAAGGATCGTTGTTGAGAGTAGATTATGGAGACTGTTGTATAGAAGGACTGTTCTAGAGAGCAGATTTTAGAGACTGGGGTGCAGAAGGCCTGTAGCAAAGAGCAGTTTTTGAAGACTGAGGTGCAAAAAAACTGTTACATAGAGCAGTGTTTGGAGACTGAGGTGCAGAAGGACTTTTGAAGAGAGCAGAGTTTGGAGACTGGGTGCAGAAGGAGTGTTCAGAGTGCAGTGTTTCCAAACTGGGGTGCAGAAGGACTATTGCAGATACCAGAGGTTGGAGACTGCATGGAAGCACTGTTACAGAGAGCAGAGGTTGAAGCTTGGGGTGCAGAACGACCGATACAGAAAGCAGAGTTTGGAGACTGGGGTGCAGAAGAACAGTTACAGATAATAGAGGTTCGAGACTGTGGTAAAGAAGTACTGTTAAAGAGAACAGAGGTTTGAGACAGGTGTGAAGAATTATTTTACAAAGAGCAGAGGTTGGAGACTGGGGTGAAAATAGGACTGTTGCAGAGAGCAGAGGTTGGAGAATGGGGTGCAGAAAGATCATTGCAGAGAGAAGCGGGTGGAGACTGAGGTGCAAAAAACCTGTTACACAGAGCAGAGCTTGGACTGGGGAGCAGAAGGCCTGTAACATAGAGCAGCTTTTGGAGACTTAGTGTCATAAGAATCTTACAGAGAGCAGAGGTTGGTGACTGAGGTGATGAAGAACTGTCAGAGAGAGCAGAGGTTATAGACTTTGGTTCACAAGGATCGTTGCATAGAGCTGAGATTTCAGAATGAGGTTTAAAAAAACTGTTGCAGAGAGTAGATGTTAGAGACCAGGGTGCAGAAGAACTGTTGCAGAGAGCAGAGTTTGGAGACTTAGGTGTAAAGGATCGTTGCAGAGAGAAGAGGGTGGAGACTGGGTTGCCGAAGGACTGTTACAGAGAGAAGATTTTGGAGACTGGGGTGCAGAAAGACTGTTAAAGAGAGTAGATGTTGAAGACTGAGGTGCAGAAAGACCTTTGCAAAGAGAAGAGGTTGGAGACTGAGGTCCAGAAAGACTCTTGCCGAGTGTAGAAGTTGGAGACTTGGGTGTAGAAGGACTGTTGCAGAGAGCAGACGTTGAAGACTGAGGTGCAGAAGGACTGATAGAGAAAGCAGAGGTTGGAGAGGGGGGTGCAGAAGAACCGTTACTGAGAGAAGAGTTTGGAATCTGCAGTACAGAAGGACTGTTACAGATAGCAGCGGTTGGAGACAGAGATGCAGAAGGACTATTGCAGAGAGCAGAGGTTGCAGACTGAGGTGCAGAAGTCTTGTTACAGAGAGCAGAGTTTGGAGACTGTTGTGCAGAAATACTGTTACAGAGTGCAGAGTTTAAAGACTGGGTTGTAGAAGGATATTACAGAGAGCAGAGTTGGGAGAATGAGGTGCAGAAGGACTGTAACAGAGAGCAGAATTAGGATACTGGCTTGCAGAAGGGTGGTTTCAGGGAGCAGAGTTTTCAGACTGAAGTTCAAAAGGACTGTTGCAGAGAGCAGATTTTCGAGACTGGGGTGCAGAAGGACTGTTGCAGAGAGGAGAGTTTGGAGACTGGGGTGCAGAAGTACTGTTATAGAGAGCAGAGTTTGGAGACTGGGTTGCTGAAGGATCTTACAGAGAGTAGAGGTTGGAGACTGGGGTGCAGGTGGACTGTTACAGAGAGCAGTGGTTTGAGACTGGGGTGCAGAAGAATCGTGCAGAGAGCAGAGGTTTCAGACTGAGGTCCAGAAGGACGGTTACAAAGAGCAGACTTTGGAGACTGAGGTGTAGAAGGACTGTTACACAGAGAAGAGTTTGGAGACTCAGGTGCAGAAAAACTGTTACAGGAAGCAGAGTTTGGAAATTGGGGTGTAGAAGGACTGTTACAGAGAGCAGAGTTTGGAGACTGGGGTGCAGAAGGATTCTTACATAGAGCACAGGTTGGAGACTGAGGTGCACACGGATAGATACAGAGAACAGAGGTTAGAGACTTGGGTTCAGACAAACTGATACAGAGAGCAGAGGTTGGAGACTGGGGTGTGGAAGGACCCTTACAAGGAGCACAGGTTAGAGACTGCGGTACAGGACTGTTACAGAGAGCAGATCTTGGAGTCTGGGTAGCAGAAGTACTGTGTCAGAGGACAGAGGTTGGAGACTGGGGTGAAGAAATAATGTTACACAGAGCAGAGTCTGGAAACTAGAGTGCAGAAGGATATTACAGAGAGCAGAGGTTGGAGTCTGTGGTGCAGAAGGACTGTTGCAGAGAGAAGACTGGGGTCCAGAAGGATTGTTGCAGACAGCAGAGTTTGGAGATTGGGTTGCTGAAGTACTTTTGCAGAGAACAGATGTTGGAGACTGGGGTGCAGAAGGTCTGTTACATAGAGCAGAGGTTGGAGACTGAGGTGCAGGAGGACTGTTACAGAGAGCAGAGTTTGATGACTGGGTTGAAGAAGGACAGTTAAAGAGAGCAGAAGTTGGAGACTGGGGTTCAGATGGATCTTATAGAGAGCAGAGTTTGGAGACCAGGGTGCAAAGGACTGTTGCACAGAGTAGATGTTGGAGACTGGGGTGGAGAAGAATTGTTGCAGAGAGAAGAGGTTGGAGACTGGGTGCAGAAGTCCTGTTACAGAGAGCAGAGTTTAAAGACTGTTGTGCAGAACGACTGTTCCAGAGTGCAGAGTTTAAAGACTGGGCTGCAGAAGGGTCTTACAGAGAGCAGAGTTTGGAGACTGAGGTGTAGAAGGACTGTTACAGAGAGCAGAGGTAGGAGACTGGAGTGCAGAAGGGTCGTTGCAGAGAGCAGAGTTTTCATTCGGAGGTGCAGAACTATTGCAGAGAGCAGATGTTGGAGACTGGGCTGCAGAAGGACTGTTGCAGAGTTCAGATGTTGGTAACTAGGGTGCAGAAGGACTGTTGTAGAGAGCAGAGATTGGATACAGGGGTGCAGAAGGATCTTACATAGAGCAGAATTTGGAGACTGAGGTGCAGAAGGACTGTTGCAGAGAACAGAGGTTGGAGACTGGGGTGCATTAGGATCATTGCAAAGAGGAAGGTTGGAGACTGGGGTGCACAAGGATCGTTGCAGAGAGCAGATTTTGGTAACTGGGGTGCGAAGGCCTGCTACAGAGAGTAGAGTTTGGAGATTGGCCTGCAGAAGGCCTGTTACAGGAAGGAGAGGTTGAGACTGAGATGCAGAAGTCTTGTTACATCGAGTAGATTTTGGAGACTGGGGTGCAGAAGGATCATGCAGAGAGCATAGGTTTTAGACTGAGGTGCAGAAGGAATGTTGTAGAGATCAGAGGTTGGAGACTGGGGAGCAGTAGGATCATTACAGAGAGCAGAGGTTGGAGACTAGGATGCAGAAGGATCGTTGCAGAGAGCAGAGTTTGGAGACTGGTGCGCAGAATGCCTGTTACAGAGAGAAATGTTTGGAGACTGGGGTTCAGAAGGACTGTTGCGGAGAGCATATGTTGGAGAGGGGGTGCAGAAGGACTGTTGCGGACAGCAGATTTTAGAAACTGGGGTGCAGAAGGAGTGTTACACAGAGCAGAACTTGGATAGTGAGGTGCAGAAGGACTGTTACAGAGAGAAGAAGTTGGATACGCGGGCAGAAGTACACTTACAGAAAGCAGAGTTTGGAGACTGGGGTTCTAAAGGACTGTTACAGAGTGCAGAGTTTAACAACTGGGTTGCAGAAGTATCTTACAGAGAGCAGAGTTGGGAGACTTAGGTGCAGAAGGACTGTTACATTGAGCAGATCTCTGAGTCTGGGGAGCAGAAAACTGTTGTAGAGGACAGAGGTTTGAGAATTGTGTGGAGAAGGAATGTTACAGAGAGCAGAGTTTAGAAACTAGAGTGCAGAAGAATCTTAAAGAGAGAAGAGATTGGAGACTGTGGTGCAGAAGGACTGTTGCAGAGAGAAGACGTTGGAGACAGGGGTTCAGAAGAATCGTTGCAAAGAGCAAAGTTTTTAGACTGGGGTTCAGAAGGACTGCTGCAGAGGACAGATGTTTAAGACTGGGTTTCAGAAAAAGTGTTGCAGAGAGCAGATTTTAGAGGCTGGGGTGCAGAAGGACTATTAAATAGAGCAGAGGTTGGAGACTGAGGTGCAAAAGTATTGTTACAGAGATCAGAGATGGAGACTGGGGTGCAGAAGGACTGTTACAGAGAACAGAGGTTGAAGACCGGGGTTCAGATGGATCTTAAAGAGAGCAGAGTTTGGAGACTGGGGTGCAAAAGAACTGTTGCAGAGAGCAGATGTTGGAGACTGGGTTGAAGAAAAATCGATGCAGAGAGAAAAGGTTGGATACTGGGGTGCAGAAGTCCTTTTACAGAGAGCAGAGGTTGTAGACTGTTGTGCAGAAGGACTGTTACAAAGTGCAGAGTTTAAAGACTGGGTTGCAGGAGGATCTTACAGAGAGGAGAGTTAGGAGACTGAGGAGCATTAGGACTGTTACAGAGAGCAGAGGTAGGAGACTGGGGTGCAGAAGGGTCGTTGCAGAGAGCAGATGTTGGTAACTAGGGTCCAGAAAGACTGTTGTAGAGAGCAGAGGTTGGAGAATATGCTGCAGAAAGACTTTGGCAGAGAGTAGAGTTTAGAGACTGAGGTTTGGAAGGACTGCTACAGAGAGCAGAGGTTGGAGACTTGGATGCAGAAGGACTGTTACAGAGAGCAGAGGTTGGATACATGGGTGCAGAAGTATCTTACAGAGAGCAGAATTTGGAGACTGTGGTGCAGAAGGAATGTTGCAGAAATCAGAGGTTAGAGACTGGGGTGCAGAAGGATTGTTGCAGAGAGCAGATTTTAAAGACTGGGTTGCAGAAGGCCTGCTACAGAGAGAAGACTTTGGAGACTGGGGTGCAGAAAGCCAGTTATAGAGAGGAGAGGGTAAAGACTGAGGTGTAGGTAGACTGTTACATAGAGCAATGTTTTGAAATTGGGGTGCAGAAGGATCGTGTAGAGAGCAGAGGTATCAGACTGATGTGCAGAAGGACTGTTACCGAAAGTAGAGGTCGGAAATTGGGGTGCAGAAGAACCATTACAGAGACCAGAGTATGGAGACTGCGGTATAGAAAAACTGTTAAAGAGAGCAGAGGTTGAAGATTGGGGTGCAGAAGGAATTTTACAGAGAGCACAGGTTTGATACTGAGGTGCAGAAGGATAGATACAGAGAGCAGAAGTTTGAGACTGAGGTTCAGAAGGACTGATACAGAAAGCCGTATTTGGAGACTGGGGTGTAGACTAGAATCATTTTAGAGAGCAGAGGTTGGAGACTGGGGTGCAGAAGGATTGTTGCAGAGAGCAGATTTTAAAGACTGGGTTGCAGAAAGCCTGCTACAGAGAGAAGACTTTGGTGACTGGGGTGCAGAAGGCCTGTTATAGAGAGGAGAGGGTGGAGACTGAGGTGTAGGTAGACTGTTACATAAAGCAATGTTTTGAATTTGGGGTGCAGAAGGATCGTGTAGAGAGCAGCTGTATCAGACTGATGTGCAGAAGGACTGTTACAGAAAGTAGAGGTCGGAAATTGGGGTGCAGAAGAACCATTACAGAGACCAGAGTATGGAGACTGCGGTATAGAAAAACTGTTAAAGAGAGCAGAAGTTCAAGATTGGGGTGCAGAAGGAATTTTACAGAGAGCACAGGTTGGATACTGAGGTGCAGAAGGATAGATACAGAGAGCAGAAGTTTGAGACTGAGGTTCAGAAGGACTGATACAGAAAGCCGTATTTGGAGACTGGGGTGTAGAATGCCCGTTATGGAGAGCAGTGGTTGGAGACTGCGGTACAGAAGGACTGTTACAGAGAGCAGATGTTGGAGACTGGGAGCAGAAGGACTATTGCAGAGGACAGAGGTTGAAGACTGGGGTGCCGCAGGACACTTCCACAAAGCAGAGGATAAAGACTGGGGAAGAGAAGAAATGTTACAGAGAACAGAGTTTAGAATCTGGAGTGCAGAAGGATCTTACAGAGACCAGAGTTTGGAGACTGTGGTGCAGAAGGACTGTTGCAGAGAGCAGTGATTGGAGACTGAGGTGCAGAATTCCTGTTACATAGAGTAGAGGTTGGAGAATGGGGTGCAGAAGGATCGTTGAAAGGAGCAGAGCTTGAAACAGGTGTGCAGAAGGACTGTTACAGAGAGCAGAATTTGGAGACTGAGGTGCAGAAGAACTCTTGTAGAGATCAGAGGTCGGAGACTGGGGTGCAGTAGGATCATTGCAGAGAGCAAAGGTTGGAGACTGAGGTGCAGAAGGACTGTTAGAGAGAGCAGACTTTGGAGACTGGGGTGCAAAAGGACTGTTACAGAGTGCAGAGTTTAAAGACTGGGTGTCAGAAGGATCTTAAAGATAGCAGAGTTGGGAGACTGAGGTGTAGAAGGACTGTTACAGAGAGCAGAGGTAGGAGACTGGGGTGCAGAAGGGTTGTGGCAGAGAGCAGATGTTGGTAACTAGGGTGCAGAAGGACTGTTGTGGAGAGCAGACGTTGGAGACTGACGTGCGGAAGTCCTGTTACAGAGAGCAGAGGTTGAAGACTTGGAAGCAGAAAGACTGTTACAGAGAGCAGAGGACAGATACTGGGGTGCTTAAGGATCTTACAGAGAGCAGAATTTGGAGACTGAGATGCAGAAGGACTGTTGCAGAGATAAGATGTAGGAGACTGGGTTGCAGTAGGATCATTGCAGAGAGGAGATGTTGGAGACTGGGGTGCAGAAGTATCGTTGCAGAGAGCAGAGTTTGGAGACTGGGGTGCAGAAGGCCTGCTACAGAGAGAAGAGTTTGGACACTGGCGTGCAGAAGGCCTGTTATAGAGAGCAGAGTTTGGAGACTTGGTTGCTGAAGAATCTTACAGGGAGCAGAGTTTGGAGACTGAGGTGCAGATGGACTGTTACAGAGAGCAGAGGTTGGAGACTGAGGTGTAGAAAGACTGTTATAAATAGCAGAGTTTTGAGACTGAGGTGCAGAAGGACTGTTACAGAAAGCAGAGGTTGGAAATTGGGGTGCAAAAGGACACTTTTTGAGACCAGAGTTTCCAGACTGCGGTATAGAAAAACTGTTACTGAGAGCATAGGTTGGAGACTGAGGTGCAGAAGGATAGATACAGGGAGCAGAGGTTTGATACTGAGGTTAAGAAGAACTGATACAAAAAGCAGAGTTTGAAGACTGGGGTGCAAAACTCCCGTTACGGAGAGCAGATGTTGGAGTGTGGGGAGCAGAAGGACTGTTGCAGAGGACAGAGTTTGGAGACTGGGGTGCTGCAGGACACTTGCAGAAAGCAGAGGTTAAAGACTGGGTTGGAGAAGGAATGTTATGGAGGGCAGAGTTTGGAGACTGTGGTGCAGAAGGAGAGGTTAAAGACTGGGGTCCAGAAGGATGTAGAAGAGAGCAGAGTTTTGAGACTGGGGTGAAGAAGGACTGTTGCAGAGAGCAGATGTTGGAGACTGGAGTGCAGACGGACTGTTGCAGAGAGTAGAGGTTGGAGACTGAGGTGCAGAAAGAGTGTTGCAGTCATCAGAGGTTGGAGAATGGGGTGCAGATAAATCGCTGGAGAGAGCAGATTTTAAGACTGGGGTGCGGAAGGCCTGCTACAGAGAGCAGAGTTTTGGGATTGAGGTGCAGAAAGACTGTTACAGAAAGCAGAGGTTGGAAATTGGGGTGCAGAAGGACCGTTACAGAGACCAGAGTTTGGAGACTGCTGTATAGAAAACTGTTACAAAGAGCAGAGGTTTTAACATGGGGTGCAGAAGAACTGTTACAGAGAGCAGAGGTTGGATACTGGGGTGCTTATGGATTTTACATAGAGCAGTTTTTGGAGACTTGGGTGCAGAAGGACTGTTGCAGAGCGCAGAGGTTAGAGAATGTGGTGTAGAAGGACTGTTGGAGAGAGAGGAGTTTGGAGACTTGGGTGCAGAAGAAATGTTGTAGAGAGCAGAGTTTGGAGACTGAGATGCAGAAGGACCGTTACAGATATCACTGGTTGGAGACTGAGATGCAGAAGGACTGATAGAGAAAGAAGAGCTTGGAGACTGTGGTGAAGAAGGAAAATTACAGAGAGCAGACTTTAAAGACCGCAGGACAAGAGGCCTGTTACAAAGAGCAGAGGTTGGAGACTGGGGTTGAGAAGGGCTATCTAAGATTGCAGATATTGGAGACTGGGGTGCAGATGAACTGTTGCAGAGAGAAGTGTTTGGAGACTGGGGTGAGGAAAAACTGATGCAGAGAGAAGAGTTTGGAGACTGAGGTGCAGAGGGAATGCTACAGAGAGCACAGGTTGGAGACTGGGGTGCAAAAGTACTGATACAGAGAACAGAGGTTGGAGACTGTGGTGCAGAAAAACCTTTAGAGAGAGCAGAGTTTGGAGACTGCAGTACAGTAGGACTGTTACAGTGAGCAGATGTTGGAAACTGTGGTTCAGAAGGACTGTTGCAGAGAACAGAGGTTAGAGAATCGGGTGTAGAAGGACTGTTGCAGAGAGCACATGTTGGAGACTGAGGTGCAGAAGGACTGTTGCAGAGGAGAGTTTGACGACTAGGGTACAGAAGGATCTTACAGAGAGCAGAGGTTGGAGACAGGGGTGCAGAAGTACTGTTGCAGAGAGCAGAGGTTGGAGACTGAGGTGCAGAAAGACTGTTATAGAGAAGAGTTTGGAGATGGGGAGAAGAAGGACTGTTACTGAGAACAAAGGTTGGAGACTCAGGTGCAGCAGTACCGCTGCAGAAAGCAGACGTTGGAGATTGGGGTAGAGAAGGAATGTTACTGGGAGCAGAGTTTTGAAAGTGTAGTGCAGAAGGATATTACACAGAGCAGAGGTTGGAGACAGAAGTGCAGAAGGACTGTTTCATAGAGCAGAGGTTGGAGACTGGGGTGCAGAAGGATCGTTGCAGAGAGCAGAGGTTGGAGACTGAAGTTCAGAAGGTCTGTTGCAGAGAGAAGACGTTGCAGACTGTGGTGAATAAGGATCTTTGCAGACAGACGAGGTTAGAGATTGGGGAGCAGAAGGACTGTTACAGAGAGAAAAGTTTGGAGACTGGTGCAGATGAATCGTTGCTTATAGCAAAGATTGGAGACTGAGGTGCAAAAGGACTGTTGCAGAGAGCAGAGGTTGGAGACTGAGGTGAAAAAGGACTGTTACAGAGAGTAGAGGTTGGAGATTGGCATGCAAAAGGCCTGTTACAGAGAGCAGAGGTCAGAGACTAGGGTGCAGAAGAACTGTTACAGAGAGCAGAGATTTTAGACAAGGTTGCACAAGGATCTTACAAAGGGCAGAGGTTGTAGACCAAGGTGCAGCAGGACTGTTACAGAGAGCACATGTTGGAGACTATGGTGCAGAAGGATCGTTGCAGAGAAAAGAGTTTTCAGACTGAGGTGCAGAAGGACTTTTGCAGAGACCACATGTTGGAGTCTGGGGAGCAGAACGACTGTTGCAGAGAGCAGAGGTTGGAGACTGAGGTCAGAAAGACTGTTACAGAGAGCAGAGTTTGGAGACTGGGGTGCTGAAGAAGTGGCAAAGAGAGCAGAGGTTGGAGACTGGGTTGCAGAAGGATTGTTATAAAGAACAGAGGTCGGAGACTGGGGTGCAGAAGGCCTGTTACGGAGAGCAGAATTTGGAAAAGGGGTGCAGAAGTAATTTTACAAAGAGTAGAGACCGAGGTTAAGAAGGACCGTTGCAGAGAGCAGAGGTTGGAGACTGAGGTGCAGAAGGGTTGTTACAGAGAGCAGAAGTTGGAGACTTGGTCTCAGAGGGACTGCTGCAGAGAGCAGATTCGGGACATGGGGTGTAGCAGGACTGTTGCGGAGAGCACAGGTTTGAGATTTGGGTGAAGAAGGAATGTTGCAGAGAATAGAGGTTGAAGACTGTGTTGCAGTAGGACTGTTACAGGACAGAGTTTGGAGACTTTGGTGCAGAAGGACTGTTGCGGAGAGCAGATGTTGTAGACTGGGTTGCAGAAGGACTGTTACAGAGAGCAGAGGTTGGAGATTGGGGTGCAGATGGACTGATACAGAAAGCAGAGTTTGGAGACTCTGGTACAGAAGGACTGTTGCAGGGAGCAGAGGTTGGAAAATGGGGTGCAAAAGTCCTGTTACAAAGAACAGAATTTGGAGACTGGGGTGGAGAAGGACTGTTGCAGAGAGCGTATTTTGGAGACTGGGTTGAGGAAGGACTGTTGCAGAGAGAAGAGGTTGAAGACTGGGGTGCAGAGGACCTGTCACAGAGAGCAGAGGATGGAGACTGAGGTGCAGAAGGACTGTTTCAGAGAGTAGAGTTTAAAGACTGTGTTGCAGTAGGACTGTTACAGAGGCAGAGTTTGGACACTTTGGTGCAGAAGGACTGTTGCGGAGAGCAGATGTTGTAGACTGGGTTGCAGAAGGACTGTTGTACAGAGTAGAGTTTCTAGACTGAGATGCAGAAGTACTGTTACAGAGAGCAGAGGTTGGAGATTGGGGTGCAGATGGACTGATACAGAAAGCAGAGTTTGGAGACTAGGGTGCAGAAGGACTGTTGCAGAGAGCAGAGGTTGGAGAATGGGGTGCAATAGGCCTGTTACAAAGAACAGAAGCTGGAGACTGGGGTGCAGAAAGACTGTTACAGACAGCAGAGTTTGGAGACAGGGTTGCAGAAGGATCTTACAAAGAGCAGAACTTAGAGACTGTGGTACAGCAGGACTGTTACAGAGAACAGAGGTTGGAGACTGGGGTGCAGAAGGATCGTTGCAGAGAACAGAGTTTTCAGACTGAGGTGAAGAAGGAGTGTTGCAGAGAGCAGATATTGTAGACTGGGGTGCAGAAGGACTGTTTCAGAGAGCAGTGGTTTTAGACTGGGGTGCAGAAGCATTGTTGTAGCGAGCAGAGGTTTGAGACCAGCGTCCATAAGAACTGTTACAGAGAACAGAGGTTGAAGATGGGGTGCAGAAGGACTGTTACAGAGGGCAGAGTTTACAGACTGGGTAGCAGAAGGATCTTAGAGAGAGCAGACATTGGAGACTGAGCTGCAAAAGAACTATTACAGAGAGTAGAGGTTATAGACTGAGGTGCATAAGCACCAATGTAGATAGCAGAGTTTTGAGACTGAGGTGCAGAAGGACTGTTGCAGATAGCAGAGTTTGGAGACTGCGGTGTAGAAGGATTGTTGCAGATACAGAGGTTTGAGACTTTGGTGCAGAAGGACTGATACAGAAAGCAGAGGTTGAAGACTGGGGAGCAGAAGGACCGTTACAGAATGCAGATTTTGGAGACCGCACTACAGGAGGACTGTTACAGAGAGCAGAGGTTTGACACTTGTGTGGAGAAGGACTCTTTCAGAGTGCAGTCCTTGGATACTGGGGTGCAGACGAACTTTTGCAGAGATCAGAGGTTGGAGACTGGGGTGCAGAAGAACTGTCACAGAGAGCAGAGGATGATGACTGAGGTGCAGAAGGAATGTTACAGGGAGCAGAGGTTGGAAACTGTGGTGCAGAAGGAATGATACAGAAAGGAGAGTTAGAAGACTGGGGTGCAGAACGACAGTTATAGAGAGCAGAGGTTTGGGACTGAGGTACAGAAGGATTTGTACAGATAGCAGAGGTTGGAGACTGGGGAGCAGATGGACTGTTACAGAGAGCAGAGGTTGGAGACTGGGGAGAAAAAGGACTGTTACAGAGAGCAGAGGTTGGAGTCTGGGAAAGATAAGGAATGATACAGAGAGCAGATTTGGAAACTGGGGTGAAGAAGGATCTTACAGAGATCAGAGGTTGGAGTCTGGGGTTCAGAAGCACTGTGACAGAGAGTAGATTTTGGAGACTGAGGTGCAGTAAGACTGTTACAAAAAGCAGAGTTGGGAGACTGGGGTCCACAAGGATTGTTGCAGAGAGAATAGTTTTCAGACTGAGCTTCAGGTAGACTGTTGCAGACTGCAGATGTTAAAGACTGGGGTGCAGAAGGACTTTTGCAGAGAGCACATGTTGGAGACTGGGGTGCAAAATGATCATTGCAGAGAGCAGAGGTTGGAGACTGGGGTGCAGTAGAACTCCTATAGAGAGCAGAGTTTTCTGACAAGGTTGCATAAGGATCTTACAGAGAGCAGAGTTGTAGACCGATGTGCAGCAGGACTGTTACAGAGAGCAGAGGTTGGAGACTGGGGTGCAAAAGGATCGTTGTAGAGAACAGAGTTTTCAGACTGAGGTGCAGAAGGACTTTTGCAGAGAGCACATGTTGGAGACTGGGGTGCAGAAGGACTGTTTCAAAGAGCAGAGTTTGGGGACTGAAGTGCAGAAGGATTGTTATAGAGAACAAAGGTTGGAGACTGGGGTGCAGAAGGCCTATTACAGAGAGCAGAATTTGGAGAAGGGGTTCAGAAGTACATTTACAGAGAGTAGTTTTTAAAGACTGAGGTGCAGAAGGACCGTTGCAGAGAGCAGAGGTTGAAGACTGAGGTGCAGAAGGACTGTTACAGAAAGCAGAGGTTTGAGACTGGGTTGCAGACAGACTGTTGCAGAGAGCTGAGGCTGGAAACTGGGGTGTAGAAGGACTGTTGCAGAGATCACAGGTTGGAGATTGGGGTGCAGAAGGAGTGATGCAGGAAGCAGAGTTTGGAGCCTGGGTTACAGTAGAAATGTTACAGAGGCAGCTGTTTGAGATTTGGTGCAGAAGGACTGTTCCAGAGGTTGGAAATTGTGGTGCAGTTGGACTGATACACTAAGCCAATTTTGGAGACTGGGGTGCAGAAGGACTGTTTCAGAGAGCAGAGATTGTAGACTGAGTGCAGAAGAACTGTTAAAAAGAGCAGAGGTTGGAGAATGGGGTGCAAAAGGCCTGTTACAGAGAGCAGAAGTGGAAGACTGGGGTGCAGAAGGATTGTAACAGAAAGCAGGGTTTGGAGACAGGGTTGCAGTAGGATTGTTGCAGAGAACATAGTTTTCAGACTGAGGTGCAGAAGGACTGTTGCAGAGAGCAGAGTTTGGAGTCTGAGTTGTAGAAGGACTTTTACAGAAAGCAGAGGTTGGAGACTGGGGTGCACAAGGACTGTTACAGAGAGCAAATTTTGGAGACTGCTATACAGGAGGACTGTTACAAAGAGCAGAGTTTGGAGACTGGAGTGGAGAAGGACATTTGTAGAGAGCAGAGGATGGAGACTAGGGTACAGAATGATCGTTGTAGAGAGCAGAGTATTGAGACTCGCGTGCAAAAGGACTGTTACACAGAACAGAGTTTGGAGAAGGGGTGCAGAAGGACTGTTACAGAGGTCAGAGTTTGGAGACTGGGTTCAGAAGAATCTTAAAAAGAGCAAATGTTGGAGACCGAGGTGCAGAAGGACTTTTACAGAGAGTAGAGTTTGGAGACTTAAGAGCAGAAGGACTGTTGTAGAGAGCAGAGGTTGGAGACTGATGTCCAGAAGTATTGTTATGTAGATCAGTGTGTGGAGACTGGGGTGCAGAAGGAAAGTTATAGAGAGCACAGATGGAAACTGGGGTGCAGAAGAAATGTTGCAGAGAGCAGAAGTGGGAGACTAGGGTGCAGAAGAACTGTTACTGAGAGCAGAGGTTGGAGACTGGGGTGCAGAGGAACTGATAGAGAAAGCTTACGTTTGAGACTGGGCTTCAGAAAGACTATTACAGAGAGCAGAGGTTTGAGACTGCGGTAAAGAAGGACTTTTACAGAGAGCAGAGTTTAAAGACTGAGATGCAGAAGGAGTGTTGCAGGGAGTAGAGTTTTGAGACTTTGGTGCAGGAGGACTGAGGCAGAGAGCAAAGTTTGGAGACTGAGGTGAAGAAGGACTGTTACCGAGAGCAGATGTTGGAAACTGGTGTACAGAAAGATCGTTGCAGACAGCAGAGTTTTGAGACAAGGGTGCAAAAGGACTGTTAAAGAGAGTAGAGTTTCGAGACTGAGGTGCAGAAGGATCGTTGCAGAGAGCAGAGGTTGGAGACTGGGGTACAGTAGAACTCCTACAGTGAGCAGAGTTTTTAGACAAGGATGCACAAGGATCTTACAGAGAGTAGAGTTGTAGACCGATGTGCATCAGGACTGTTACAAAGAGCAGAGGTTGGAGACTGGGGTGCAGAAGGATCGTTGTAGAGAACAGAGATTTCACACTGAGGTGCAGAATGACTTTTGCAGAGAGCACATGTTGGAGACTGGGGTGCAGAAGGACTGTTGCAAAAAGCATAGATTGGGGATTGGTGTGCATAAGGATCATTGTAGAGAGCAAAATTTTGAGACTGGGGTGCAAATGGATTGTTATAGAGAACAGAGGTTGGAGACTGAGGTGCAGAAGTCCTATTATGGAGAGCAGAGTTTGGAGAAGTGGTTCAGAAGTACATTTACAGAGAGTAGTTTTTGGAGACTTAGGTGCAGAAAGACCGTTGCAGAGAGCAGAAGTTAAAGACTGAGCTGCAGAAAGATTGTTACAGAGAGCAGAGATTGGAGACTGGGTTGCAGAGGGACTGTTGCAGAGAGCAGAGACTGGACACTGGGGTGTAGAAGGACTGTTGTGGAGAGCACAGGTTGGAGATTGGGGTTCAGAAGAACTTATTCAGAAAGCTGACGTTGGAAACTGGAGTTCAGAAGGACCGTTACGGAGAGCAGAGATTTGAGACTGCGTTACAGAAAGACTGTTACAGAGAGCAGATGTTGGATACTGGGGTGCAGAAGGACTGATGCAGAGAACAGAGTTTGGAGACTGGGGTGCAAACGAACCTTTTCAGAGAGCAGAGTTTGGAGACTCAGGTGCAGAATGATTGTTATAGAGAGCAGAGGTAGGATAGTGGTGTGCAAAAGGACTGATCCAGAGAGAATATGTTGGAGAATGGGGTTCAGAAGGCCTGTTACAGAGAGCAGTGGTTGGAGACTGAGGTGCTGAAGGATCATTTCAGAGAGCAGATATTGGAGACTGAGGTGCAGAAGGACTGTTATAGAGAGGAGCGGTTGGAGACTAGGGTGCAGAAGGATTCTTACAAAGAGCAGAGGATGGAGACTGGTGTGCAGAAGGAGTGTTACAGAGAGCAGAGTTTGTAGATTGGTTTCTAGAAGAACTTTTAAAGAGAGCAGAGGTTGGAGACTGGGGTGCAGAAGTTCTGTTACAGAGAGCAGAGTTTGGAGACTGTGGTGCAGAAAGATTGTTACAGAGAGTAGAAGTTGGAGACTGAGGTGCAGAAGGACTATTACAGAGAGCAGAGGTTGGAGACTGAGATGAAGAAGGATTGTTACAGAGAGCAGAGTTTTGACACTGATGTTCAGAAAGACTGTTACAGAGAGCAGAGCTTGGAGACTGGTGTGTAGAAGGATCATTGCAGAGAAAAGAGGTTTGAGACTGAGGTGCAGAAGGATCCTTGCAGAGAGCCAAGGACATTGCAGACTGAGGTGCAAAAGGTTCCGTTACAGAGAGCAGAGGTTGGAGACTGCGGTACAGAAGGACTGTTACAGAGAGCAGAGGTCGGAGACTTGGGTGCAGAAGGAATGATGCAGAGAAAAGATGTTGGAGACTGGGGTGCAGAAGAAACTTTGCAGAGAGCAGAGGATAGAGACTGAGGTGAAGAAGGATCGTTGCAGAGAGAAGAGGTTGGAGACTGGGTTGCAGAAGGCCTTTTATATAGTGCAGAGTTTGGAGAGTAGGTTGCAGAAGGCCTGTTACAGAGAGCAGAGTTTGGGGACTCAGGTGCAGAAGCACTGTTACAGATAGCACAGTTTCGAGACAGGGTTTCAGAAGGATCTTAACGAGAGCATTTTGGAGACTGAGTTTCAGAAGGACTATTTCAGAGAGCAAAGGTTGGAAACTGGGGTCCAGAATGATTGTTACAGAGATCAGAGTGTGGAGACTGGGGAGAAGAAGGAGTGTTACAGAGAGCAATGTTTGGAAATTGGGGTGCAGTAGATCTGTTACCTGGAGCAGAGGTTGGAGATTGGGGTGCAGAAGGACTGTTGTAGAGAGTAGAGTTTGGAGACTGAGGTGAAGAAGGACTGTTACAAAAAGCAGAGGTTGGAAACTGTGGTACAGAAACCGTTGCAGAGAGCAGAGGTTGGAACCTGGAGAGAAGAACAATCGTTGCAGAGAACAGATGTTGGAGACTGGGGTGCAGAAGGACTGTTACAGAGAGCAGAGCTTGGAGACTGAGGTGCAGAAAAACCGTTACAGATTGAAGAACTTCGAGACTGAGGTGGAGAAGGACTTTTACAAAGAGGAGAGGTTGGAGACTGGGGTGCAAAAGGGTTCTTACAGAGAGCAGAGTATGGAGACTGGGATGCAGAAGGAGTTTTACAGAGTGCAGAGTTTGGAGATTGGGGTTCAGAAGAACTGTTACAGAGAGCAGAGCTTGGAGACTAGGGTGCAGAAGGAGTGTTGCAGAGAGAAGAGTTTGGAGACTGTGGTGAAGAAGGATCGATGCAGAGAGCATAGGTTGAACACTGAGGTGCAGCAGGATCACTACAGAGAGCAGAGGTTGGAGACTGCGGTGCAGAAGAACTGTTACAGAGAGCACTGTTTTGAGACTGGGGTGAAGAGGGACTGTAGAAGAGAGCAGAGGTTGGAGACTGAGGTGCAGAAGAATCGTTGCAGAGAGCAGAGTTTGGAGACTGGGGTGTAGAAAGACTGTTACAGAGAGAAGAGGTTGGAGACTTGCGTGCAGAAGGACTGTTGCAGAGAGCAGAGGTTGGAGACAGAGGTGAAGAAAGACTGTTACAGAGAGCAGAGGTTGGAGACTTGGGTGTAGAATAACTGATATGGAAAGTAGAGTTTAGAGTCTCGGGTGCAGAAGGACCATTACAGACAGCAGAGGTTTGAGACTGCAGTACAGAAGGACTATTACAGAGAGCAGAGTTTGGAGCCTGGGGTGTACAAAGAGTTTTGCTTAGAGCAGAGGTTGGAGACTGTGGAGCAGAAGGACTGTTACAGAGAGCAGAAATTGGAGACTGAGGCGCGGAACGATCGTTGCAGAGAGCAGAGTTTTCAGACTGAGGTGCAGAAAGACTGTTACAGATAGCAGATGTGAAAGACTGGGGTGTACAAAGACTGTTGCAGAGAGTAGAAGTTTGAGAATGGCGTCCAGAAGGACTGTTGTCGAGAGCAGAGGTTGGAAACTGGAGTGGAGAAAAACTGCAGCAGAGAGTAGAGGTTAGTGACTGAGGTGCAGAAGGACTGTTACAGAGAGCAGACGTTGGAGAATGGGGTGCAGAAGGATGTTGCAGAGAGCAGAGGTTGGAGACAGGTGAAGAAGGACTGTTGCAGAGAGCAGATGTTGGAGACTGGGGTGCAGAAGGACTGTTGCAGAGAGCAGAGATTGCAGACTGGGGTGAAGAAGGACTTTTGCAGAGAGCAGAGGTTGCAGACTGAGGTACAGAAGGAGTGTTACAGAGAGCAGAGTTTGGAGAATGTGGGGCAGAAGGACTGATACAAAAAGCAGAGGTTGGAAACTGGGCTTCAGAAGGACATTAACAGAAAACAGAGGTTGGAGACTGCAGTACAGACGGACTGTTACAGAGAGCAGATGTTGGAGACTGGGGTGCAGAATAAGTTTTGCAGAGAACAGAGGTTGGAGACTGGGGTACAAAATGACCATTGCAGAAAGCAGAGGTTGGAGATTGGGGCGCAGAAGTACTTTTGCAAAGAGTAGAGGTTGGAGTCTGAGGTGCAGAAGGACTGTTACAGAGAGCAGAGGTTCGAGACTGGGGTGCAGAAAGACTGATACAATGAGGACAGTTTTGAGACTGGGGTGCAGAAGGACTATTACAGAGAGCAGAGGTTGGAGACTGCAGTACAGAAGTACTGTTACAGAGAGCAGAGGTTTGGGACTGTGGTGGAAAAGGACTGTTACAGAGAGCATATTTTGGAGACTGGGGTGAGGAAGGACTGTTGCAGAGAGAAGAGGTTGAAGACTGGGTTGCAGAAGGACTGCTGGAGAGAGCAGAGGTTGGAGACTGTGGTGAAGAAAGACTGATACTGAAAGCAGAGGTTGGAGACTAAGGTGCAGAAGGACTCTTATGGAGAACAGAGGTTGAAGACTGTGTTACAGAAGAACTGTTGTAGAGAACAGGTTGGAAACTGGGGTGCAGAAAGATCTTACAGAGAGGAAAGTTTGGAGACTGGAGTGCAGAAGGAATTTTGCAGAGAGCAGACGTTGGGGACTGGGGTGCAGAAGGATCGTTGCAGAGAGTAGATTATGGAGACTGGGGAATAGAAGGACTGTTCTATAGAGCAGAGGTTGGAGACTGGTCTGCAGAAGGACTCTTGCAGATAGCAGTTGTTGAAGACTGATGTGCAGAAAAACTGTTACAGAGAGCAGTGTTTGGAAACTGAGGTGCAGGACTGATAATGAGAGCAGAGGTAGGAGACTGGGGTGCAGAAGGACTGTTAAAGAGAGCAGAGTTTAAAGCCTGGCATGCACAACGACGGATATATAAAGCAGAGTTTGAAGACTGGGTTGCAGAAAGACTGATACAGAAAGAAGAGGTTGGAGATGGAGTGCAGAAGATCCCTTACAGAGAAGAGAGGTTGGAGACTCTGGTGCTGAAGGACCATTGCAGAAAGCATATGTTGGAGACTGGGTTTCAGAAGGATCTTACAGAGAGCAGAGTTTGGACACTGAGGTGCAGAAGGACTGTTGCAGAGAGCAGAGGTTCGAGATTGGGGCGCAGAAGGACTGTTGTAGAGAGCAGAGGTTGGAGTCTGAGTTTCAGAAGGACTGTTACAGAGAGCAGAGATTGGAGACGTCGGTAGAAAAGTACTGTTGCAGAGAGCAGATTTTAGAAACTGGGGTGAAAAAGGACTATTGCAGAGAGCAGAGGTTGAAGACAGGGTTGCAGAAGGACTGTTTCAGAGAGCAGATGTTGCAGAGTGAGGTGCAGAAGGACTGTTACAGAGAGCAGAGTTTGGAGACTGTTGTGCAGAAGGACTGATACAGAAAGCAGATGTTTGAGACTGGGGTGCAGAAGGACCCTTACAGAAAAAAGATGTTGAAGACTGCTGTAGAGAAGAACTGTTGTAGAGAACAAGGTTGGAAACTGGGGTGCAGAGGGACCATTGAAGAGAGCAAACTTTTGAGAATGGGGTGCAGAAAGAATGTTACAGAGAGCAGAGTTTGACACTGGGGTGCACAAGGATCTTAAAGAGAAGAAAGTTTGGGAGACTGGGGTGCAGAAGGAGGGTTGCAGAGAGCAGACGTTAAAGACTGTGGTGAAGAAGGATCGTTGCAGAGAGTAGATTATAGAGACCTGGGTATAGAAAGACTGTTCTAGAGAACAGAGGTTGGAGACTGAGGTGAAGAAAAACTGTTACAAAGAGCATGTTTGGAGACTAAGTTGCAGGACTGATACTGAGAGCAGAGTTGGAAGACTGGGGTGCAGAAGGATCTTACAGAGAGCAGAGTTTGGAGACTGAGGTGCAGAAGGACTGTTCCAGAGAGCAGAGGTTGGAGATTGGGGTGCAGAAGGACTGTTAAAGAGAGCAGAGTTCAGAGACTTGGGTGCAGAAGGCCTGTTACAGAGAGCAGAGGATGGAGACTGAGGTGCAGAAAAACTGTTACAGAGAAAGATGTTGAATACTGAGGTGCAAAAAGACCATTGCAGAGAGCAGATGTTGGAGACTGAGGTGCAGAAGGACTGTTGCGGAGTGCAGAGGTTTGAGACTTGGGTGTAAAAGGACTTTTGCAGCGAGCAGAGGTTTGGGATTCGGGTGCCAAAAGACCTTTGCAGAGAGCAGAATTTGGAGACTGAGGTGCAGATGGACTGTTACAGAGAGCAGAGGTTGGAGACTTGAGTGCAGAAAGACTGATAGAAAATGCAGTGGTTGGAGACTGTGGTTCAAAATGACAGTTACAGAGAGAAGAGTTTGGAAACTGCAGTACAGAGGAACTGTTATAGAGAGCAGAGGTTGGAGACTGGGGTGGAGAAGGACCGTTGCAGTGAACTGATGTTGAAGACTGGGGTTCAGAAGGACTGTTGTAGAGAGGAGGTTGGTGACTGGGGTGCAGAAGAAGTGTTGCAGAGAGTAGGGGTTGGAGATTGCGGTGCAGAAGACTGAGGTGAAGAAGGACTGTTGGAGACAACAGAGTTTGGAGACAGGGGTGCAGAAGGACTGTTGCAGAGAGCATAGGTTGGAGACTCAGGTGCAGAAGGATTGTTACAGAGAGCAGAGGCTGGATACTGGGCTGCAGAAGGACTATTGCTGAGAGCAGCGCTTTTAGACTGACGTGAAGAAGGATTGTTACAGAGAGCAGAGGTTGGAGACTGAGGTGCTGAAGAACTGTTACAGAAAGCAGAGGTTGAAGACTGGGGTGCAGATGGATCTTACAGAGAGTAGAGATTGGAGACTGGGGTGCAGAAGGACTTTTATACAAAGCAGAGTTTGGAGACTTGGGTGCAAAATGACTGTTGCAGAGAGCAGAGGTTGAAGCTGAGGTGCAGAAGGACTGTTTCAGAGAGCAGAGTTTGGAGACGAGGTTCAGAAGGACTCTTACAGAGAGCACAGTTTGGAGACTGGGGTGCAGAAAGACTGATATAGAAAGCAGAGTTTGGAGACTGCGGTGCAGAAGGACTGTTACAGAGAGCAGAGGTTGGAGACTTTGGTACAGAAGGACTTTTACAGAGAGCAGAGGTTTCACACTGGGGTGCAAAAGGACTATTGCAGACCATAGAGGTTGGAGACTGAGGTGTAGAAAGAAAATTGCAGAGAGCAGAGGTTGGAGACTCATGAGCAGATGCATTGTTACAGACAGCAGAGTTTGGAGACTGGGGTACAGAAAGACTGTTTCAAAAAGCAGAGTTTGGAAACTGGGTTCAGAAGGATCTTACAGAGAGCAGAGTTTGGAGATGGGGTGCAGAAGACCTGTTGCAGAGTGCAGACGTTGGAGACTGGGGTGTAGAAGGATCGTTGCAGAGAGAATAGGTTGGATACTGTGGTGCTGAAGGCCTTTTACATAGAGCTGAGTTTGTAGACTGGGGTGCATGAGGCCTGTTACAGAGAGCAGAGTTTGGAGACAGGGGAGCAGGTTGACTATTACCGAGAGCAGAGTATGGATAGAACGCAGTGGTTAGAAACTGGGGTTCAGAAGGACAGTTACAGAGAGAAGAGTTTGGAAACTGCAGTACAGAGGAACTGTTACAGAGAGCAGAGGTTGGATACTGTGGTGGAGAAGGACTGTTGCAGAGATCTGATGTTGGAGACTGGGGTTCAGAAGGACTGTTGTAAAGAGGAGGTTGTTGACTGGGGTG
Organism: Ictidomys tridecemlineatus; assembly: GCF_052094955.1. NCBI lineage: Eukaryota > Metazoa > Chordata > Mammalia > Rodentia > Sciuridae > Ictidomys > Ictidomys tridecemlineatus. The sequence continues at coordinate 83,237 of NW_027521317.1, forward strand.
CAGAAAGAGTGTTGCAGAGAGTAGGGGTTGGAGATTGCGGTGCAGAAGGACTGTTACAGAGAGCAGAGTTTGAAGACTGGGGTTCAGATGGATCTTACAGAGAGCAGTGTTTTGAGACTGGGATGCAAAAAGACTGTTGCAGAGAGCAGATTCTGGATAAAGGGGTGGAGAAGAATTGTTGCAGAGAGAAGAGGTTGGAAACTGGGGTTCAGAAGGCCTGTTACATAGAGCAGAGTTTGGAGAATGGGTGGCAGAAGTCATGTTACAGAGAGCAGAGGTTGGAGACTGTTGTGCACAAGGACTGTTAAAGAGTGCAGAGTTTAAAGACTAGGTTGTAGAAGGATCTTTCAAAGAGCAGAGTTGGGAGAATGAGGTGCAGAAGGACTGTTACAGAGAGCAGAAGTAAGAGACTGTGGTGCAGAAGGGTCGTTGCAGTGAGCAGACATTTCAGAGTAAGGTGCAAAAGGACTGTTGCAGAGAGCAGATATTGGAGACTGGGTTGTAGAAGGACTGTTGGAGAGAGCAGAGGTTGGAGACTTTGGTGAAGAAGGATCATTGCAGGGAGCAGAGGTTGGAGACTGGTGGGCAAAATCACTGTTACAGAGAGCAGAGTTACAAACTGGGTTGCAGAAGAATCTTCCAAAAGCAGAGGTTGCAGACAGGGGTGCAGAAGGATTGTTACAGAGAGCAGAGGTTGGAGACTGTGGTCCAGAAGGGCTTTGGCAAAGAGCAGACGTTGGAGACTGGGGTCCCAAAAGATCATTGCAGAAAGCACAGTTGGAGACTGGGGTGCAAGAGGACTGTTGCAGAGAGCAGAGGTTGGAGACTGAGGTGCAGAAGGACTGTTACAGAGAGTAGAGGTTGGAGACTGTGGTACAGAAGGACGGCTACAGAGAGCAGAGGTTGGAGACTGGGGTGCAGAAGGACTGTTGCAGAGAGTAGAGTTTGGCGACTTTGGTGCAAAAGGACTGTTGCAGAGAGCAGAGGTTTGAGACTGGTGTGGAGAAGAATCGTTGCAGAGAGAAGAATTTGGAGACTTGGGTGCAGAAGGTCTGTTACAGAGAGCAGTGGTTGAAGACTGGGTTGATGAAGGATCTTACAGAGAGCAGAGATTGTAGACTGAGGTGCAGGGGAACTGTTACCGAGAGCAGTGTTTGGAGACTGGGGTGCAGAAGGATTGTGCAGAGAGGAGAGTTTTGAGACTCAGGTGCAGAAGGACTGTTACAGGAAGCAGATTTTAAAATTGGTGTGCAGAAGGAACGTTAAGGAGAGCAGAGTTTGGAGGCTGCGGTATAGGACTGTTACCAACAGCAGAGGTTGGAGACTGGGGTGCAGAGGGACTCTTACATAGAGCACAGGTTGAGACTGAGTTGCAAAAGGATAGATACAGGGAACAGAGGTTGGAGACTGGAGTTCAGATAGACTGATACACAAAGCAGATTTTTGGAGACTGGGGTGTAAAAGGACCGTTACAAAGAGCAGAAGTTGGAGACTCTGGTACAGAAGGACTGTAACGAAGAGCATATCTTAGAGACTGGGGAGCAGAAGGACTGTTGCAGAGGACAGAGGTTGGAAACTGGGGTGGAGAAGGAATGTTACAGTGAGCAGAGTTTTCAGACTGAGTTGCAGAAGGACTGTTGCAGAGAGCACATGTTGGAGACTGTGGTGGAGAATGACCATTGCAGCGAGCAGACGTTGGAGACTGGGGTCCAGAAAGATCGTTGCAGAGAGCAGAGTTTGGAGACTGGGGTGCAGAAAAACTGTTGCAGAGAGTAGATGTTGGAGAATGGGGTGCAGAAGGACTGTTACAGAGAGCAGATTTTAGAGACTAGGGTGCAGAAGTACTGTTACAGACAGCAGAGGTTGGAGACTGAGGTGCAGAAGGACTGTTACAGAGAGCAGATTCTGGAGACTAGGGTGCTGAAAGACTGTTACAGAGAGCAGAGGTTGGAGACTGGAGTTCAGATGAAGCTTACAGAAAGCAGAGTTTGGAGACTGGGGTGCCAATGCACTGTTGCTGAGAGTAGATGTAGGAGACTTGGGTGGAGAAGAATCGTTGCAGAGAGAAGAAGTTTGAGACTGGAGTGCATAAGGCCTTTTACAGAGAGCAGAGTTTGAAGACTGGGTTCCAGAAGTCCTGTTACAGAGAGCAGAGGTTGGAAACTAAGGTAGAGATGAATCGTTGCAGAGAGAAGAGGTTGGAGACTGTTGTGCAGAAGGACTTTACAGAGTGCAGATTTTAAAGACTGGGTTGCAGAAGGATCGAACAGAGAGCACAGTTGGGAGACTGAGGTGCAGAAGGACTGTTACAGAGAGCAGAGGTAGGAGACTTGGGTGCAGAAGGGTCGTTGCAGAGAGCAGAGTTTTCAGACTGACATGCAGAATGACTGTTGCAGAGAGCAGATGTTGAAAAATGGGGTGCAGAATGTCTGTTGCAGAGAGCAGATGTTGGTAACTAGGGTGCAGAAGGACTGTTGTAGAGAGCAGAGGTTGGAGACTGGGGTGCAGAAGGACTGTTGAAGAGAGCAGAGGTTGAAGACTGAGGTGCGAAAGTCCTGCTACAGAGAGCAGACGTTAAAGACTCTGGTTCAGAAGGACTCTTACAGAGAGCAGAGGTTGGATACAGGGGTGCAGAAGAATCTTACAGAGAGCAGAACCTGGAGGCTGAGGTGCAGAAGGACTATTGCAGAGATCAGGTGTTGGAGACTGGAATGCAGTAGGATCATTGCAGAGAGCAGAGGTTGGAGACTGGGGTGCAGAACTGGTGCAGAGAGTATTGGTTGAAGACTGGGTTGCAGAAAAATCATGCAGAGAGCAGAGGTGTCAGACTGAGGTGCAGAAGGACTGTTACAGAGAGCAGAGGTTGGAGACTGAGGTGCAGAAAGACTGTTACACTAAGAAGAGTTTGGAAATTGAGGTGCAGAAGGACCGTTACAGAGACCAGGATTTGGATACTGCAGTATAGAAAAACTATTACAGAGAGCAGAGGTTGGAGACTGGGGTGCAGAAGGAATGTTACAGAGAGAACAGGTGGGAGACTGAGGTGCAGAATGATAGATACATAGAACAAAGGTTTGAGACTGGGCTTCAGAAAGACTGATTCAGAAAGCAGAGTTCGGAGACTAGGGTGCAGAAGGACTGTTGCAGAGGACAGAGGTTGGAGACTGGAATGCCGCAGGACACTTGCAGAAAGCAGAGGTTAAAGACTGGGTTGGAGAAGGAATCTTACAGAGAGCAGAGTTTGGAAACTGGAGTGCAGAAGAATCTTACAGAGAGCAGAGATTGGAGACTGTGTTGCAGAAAGACTGTTGCATCACAATTTTCAAAAACACTATCCCAGAATCAGGATACACCAACACCTTAAAAACATATTACAGAATATTGTACATATTTTTATTACCATTTTGATGGCATTTATGTAATGACCTATCGTAGCAAGTTTTCTATGTGTGTCTAAGTTTCCACAATACTACTTGTATTGCCAGAGTAGAAATAACTTCAGAAGTCATCACAAAACCTGAGGGATTTAGCATGATACCTCCAGTACTGGAAGAAAACCCAAAACATAACCAGAAACCCTGGGATGCCTAAATTCTTTTAAGTGAGATGATGTGTGTGGAAAGTTACTTATGGTAAACAATAGATAATGCTAAGTGTTAATCCTCTGCTTTTGATGAGCAGGACAGAAAGGAATAATTTTTAGGGAGAAAGTATAGGGCCACATTCCCATTATGATACAATATAGCATAACAATAGACATACCAAAATACCTGTTTAAATAAAAATCATTATTGTAGAAGAATTTATGTTTAGAAACATATTCATTCACTAACTAGGGGTTTTCATCTTATCTTACAAACACATGGATGCTTGGGAGGGGAGTTGCAAGCAATTTATTAACTGTAATAAATCCCTGAAGCTTGTGAGTAATCTACTTCATACAAAACCCCCCTCCTTTAAAAATATTATATTTGGGGTCACTCATAAGTGACTTAATTCTCGGTCACCTGACTTTGAGATGACTGATTGGGAAAGAAAGATGCAGAGCTGCTTGTTCTGTGGGAACTGCCGATGGTCTCCCTAAGGGATATGTTTAGGAGATAAGAGACACTGAGTTCCTCAGAAGCCGCTGGGCTATGCTGCCTTACTTATGCCCACAGAGGCTTTATTTTTCTCAGCAAGATATCTGCACCAAAACCACTGAACAGAAATGTCCTCTCGCCTTTGTCAAGACTCTGTTAGATCTTTTAGGTCCACACAGTACCGTCTTTAAAGAATCTTTTAAAAACTCTGCTCCATGGATGTACTTGACAGACCTTCTTCATTCTTCAAACCTTTACTGAGTGCACATTTACACAAGGTGTTTTCCTTGTGTTTAGAACACAATTGAGAGGCCAAATAGGACCTGGAGTAGCGCATATTCAAGATGGAATGAGGGTCTTTGACAAGTATTAAGTGCTCCATTCCCAGAGCTGCCCAAGCAAACACTAAGGAAAAATAAGGATAATTTGTAGATTACATAAAATTGTTACCAAGTTTCCTGCAAATATTGAGTTCATCTTCCCATTAGATTGTAAGTTGGTTGAAGGACAGTGTCGGAGACCAGCTCCAACAGGGGGTCTCAGGAGATGAACTGATGGTTAGGAGTCGGCGAAAAAGGGGTGGAGAAACAACACAGACACCAAAGTGAAGGTGTTGATCGCAAATCTTTACTTGTGAAGTTGATCATATACACATTTTATTTTGGCAGGCTTACAGTACTTTGTGGTTACAAAACAGGAATCATTATAAAACAAAACAAAATATTACGTAGCTACAATTAGAATAGAAAAACGTATCTTGGCTTATGCATAAGCAAGCATTTGTACTTTCAGTTCGAGTTTTGCTTTGAGCTGTTTCTGCTTAGTTAACTTTTAATAATAGTTACAAATGTCCCAAACTATTGGCCTATACCTTGACTATTCTTTCTTGACTTACTTACTGGAACCGGTGCCATGGTTACGGCAAGTAGTTGATATTTTATTACTTGTAATCAAACAAAAGTAAGAGCACAAACCATTGTGCACAGGAACAAGAACAAGTTGCCCAGTACTAAGCACTAATCTATCTTCTTAACATTAATTTTCCTTCTCTAGATTTTAATTTAATTTCTCAAAAACTTCCTTGACAGGAATACAGGGAGTTTTTCTTTAGACATTAACAATTTACACTCCACAGCTGAATCATGGCATTTAGAGCAAACAGATCTATGCTTTAGAAGTAGTTGCATTAACTGGGAAAGTCATGATTTTTCCTTTATACTTAATGTCATATGAGAAATCAAATCTATACTTATTAAAGGAATACAAAAACAAATCAGCCTATTCCCAGAAACATACTGCGCTCCTTCAGAAGATGGAAGCCTTGCGCCATCCACCTCAGTAGGGCCTTGCCATTGCCTGAGTCAGGGGAGGGGCGCAGCAGGACAGGGATCAGATCTTATTCTTTTTGGGTTTCTTAGTAGATCTGGCTTAGGACTAAATTAGACCCTCTATAGGAACAAAATTGGTTTGAATTGAAACTAACCATTTCCAAGAAAATAAATTTTAAAATCCTAAATTGAAAAGAGAATTTTTTATTTTGAAGAATTTTATAACTAGAAGGCTCTGAAAATTCGTAAGAGGTAATAATTTGTCTTCCATTTCCTCTTTATGCTAGAAAAAGCACAGGTGAAATGAAAAGAACTGAAAGAGCTGGCACAGTGGTGCACGCCTGTAACCCAGCAGCTCAGGAGGCTGAGGCAGGAGGATAGTGAGTTCAAAGACAGCCTCAGCAAAAACAAGGCACCAAGAAACTCAGTGAGACCCTGTCTCTAAATAAAATATAAAATAGGGCTGGGGATGTGGCTCAGTGGTCAAGCCCCTGAGTTCAATCTCCGATAACTGCCCCCCTACACCCTGGCCCTAAAAAATCAAAACTGAAAGAGATGTTAAATGCTGAATTGAGTTCTGAATCTCCAAGACAGAAGGGAGGCTTCTTCCAGGTGAATTTGTTAAGATTTTAAACCTACCAGTTAGGGGTAAGGGCATCCCTGAATGTTAGGTGAAAGAGCCCAGTCTCCCCCAAAGTGTGTCGTTGGACCAGCATCACTGGGAACACTTGGAACTCACTGACTGAGGCCAACTGTTCTGCACAATGACCTCTGATCTTTCCCTCGGCTCCAAGCACCCACACCACATGAAAGGATATGAGGACAAGTCTGGGCCAGGAGAGATAGCTCATAGTTTTCACAGTAATAAATTCACATTGCCAAAAGCACCTGAAATCATTCAGATATTTTTCTGAATAAATTGACCTTGTACTGTGTGTGTGTGTTTGTGTGTGTGTTTGTGTGTGTGTTTGTGTGTGTGTGTGTGTGTGTGTGTGTGTGTTTTAAGCAATTTACTGGGCAACATGAAAATTGGATTTAAAAATTTTAATCATTGCTTGTGCTATTGAGATCAAATAGGAATCATTGTTTCCCTGATGTGCATAAGGGTTTTCATGATCACCCCATTCTTTCTTGTTTTGGTCATGCCCATTTTTTTTTGTTGTTGTTTTTTGAGGAAATGAATCCCTAAGGTTTGTCAGCAAAACATTTCATTTATTGCCAAAGCAAAAAAAAAAAAAGTTCTTCTTTTTAGACTTTAGACTTATATATTTTATTTTGTTTATATTTAGATTTTAAAATTAGTTGTGCTTAACTGAAGCACCAACTTTCTATTAAAATTTAAATACTTTAAGCTTCTTAAGGCCCTGAGATTTGGAATTGTAATGAACGCTGTGTTGGCCTATTAATCATGTGCAATGAATTATTAGAACCAAAGACAAGAATGTCTTGACATTGAAGATAATAATACAGTTTATTAATATATGGTATTATCATAAGGTAACAAAGTATCACTACAAATAAGAGTTATTACATGATAAATTTTCTGAGTAAATTTCTTGTTTGTTTCTTAAATCATAATTGTTAATACATATTAAATGTACAAATTAATGTACATTATGCAAATTAAAGAGATTCATTGATGTTTCCCTACTTGCATTAATATATTGTGCATTAATTTCATTTTTTTTCTGTAAAATGGGGATAATATGTTATCTTATAGGTTGTTGTGTAAACTAAATAAGTTAATGCATGTAAACGTCTTATAGGCATTTAATAAGTGTTAAGCGTTTTTATCTAATGTGTGTCTCTATTCGTTACTCAATTTGAAAAATCCTGATTGGATTTAGGTATGTAAAAATTCATCTTTTCAAAGAAATTCACTGTTTTGATATAATGGATTATCCAAAATTCAATGTAATTTTTACAAAAAGCATGCCACTTTTAAACTACATTAAACAAGGTGTTTAAAGTCAGGAATTTATGTGTATTGAAGCAATCTAAGAAGACTCACACTCAAATTATTTTTCTATGAAATATGCCCTAGATCATTATGATGATTATCGTTATTATTATTGCAGAGCAGAGGGTTTACTATTAAGTTGATCTAATTCCTATGCTGCATTATATAAATTCTAATAAGCAAGTAAATATTGTAACACAAAATGTCATTCATGAGTTATGTTTGTTAATAATGGATTCTAATGGTGACCATGATAATAATTCAATCTAATGCCCTACATTAATAAAGAGCATAGAGGATAAAGAAAATTATTTGGGTATCATCCTTCACCCTAACCCACACCCGTGACCTACAAGAAATTAGCCAGTAAAACCAAGGAAAAACTTATATGTAGATAGAATTATATAAATATACATTGAGAGAATTTTTCAATGCCCCATCAAATTGTTCCTTCTGAACTGACTTTTATATTTAAGACCGTTACAATAGCAGTATGCACAACTTCAGAGATTGCATTTTTAAATCCCTGAACATTAACGTTTAGTTTTCCCTTTTACACATCCACACACCATGTACGATTTTCTCATAGTAAAATCTGCTGGAACTGCCTTCTATGCTGAATTTTATTTCTTTTTCTGAAAACATCTAGATATATACCTATAAAAGAGATTGTCATGTTGATCTTTTTGATACGGGGAGTTAAAAGAAAGTACATGTCACTGATTTCTAAATGACTTGAAGTTCATCCAGGTAGATGATAGAGAAAACAGAGAACATAAGAAATGTCAAGTACATGTAGCTTCCAGCTTTATTTCAAAGTTGATTTATTGTAAATCAATGCTAATAAGGTAACCTCTTGTTTAGAAAAATTATTTAGAGACAGAAATACCTACAACTGAACTAGATAGTGTGGTGTTTTTAGTCATTTCTGAATAAACTTTTACTACAATTTTCGTGAACACCAAGTATCACAAGAATCCCTACTTTCTCTATTTTCTTCTCTACTTTCTCTATTTTCCTGGGGGATTTCATATTCACCCTTTGCTGTAACAGTTGCCTTCAAGACAATGACCCCCAAATCCACACCTGCAGTTCTAGGGTGTCTATGAAGGGCATTTCCACGTGATTATCCCACAGATAACTCACATTCAACATTACTCAAATCAAATCCACTAAAGCCTCCTCTACATCTGCTATTCCTCACATATTTCTGTTTTTTTGAGTGATCCCACCAGCTAGCCAGCCTGCCCAAACTGATTTGTTGTCTTTACTATGTCCTCTTTAACTAGGACTTTAAAGTTCTCCATATCCTTCTCCATGAGGGCTTCAGAGATTTTCTCCCACCTTAAACACAGCACGTCTTCAGATACAGACCACTTTATTTTGATCTTGTTTTAGCACTCAGATCACTCTTTTGAACTAAACAGGTGTGTCTAAAACCTGGGGAACCAGGTTTCACAGTTATCGACCCCTGCTCCTTGGACTAACATGCACAATTCCATGAGTGGTTCTATCTGCGTGTTCTAGACCTAGAGATCTGATGATTTTCTAAAACCCAGTCTATCTTCTTCCAGATGTCCCTGTTTTCAGTCTGCACTAACCTGAAAGAGATTTATGGTCCCCTATTGTTGATACTCTGCAATCATTGATTTCCATGCTCATACACAAGCCTTGCTTCCAGAAACACACCTGGGCTCTCTGGTGGCCCATGGCATGGTGGGGGGTGGGACGTTTTCCGAGGTTTTTATTGCCAAGTACCTTGCTTAGAAATCAGGCCTGACACAGCTTCACAGAGCCTAGTCCCGGCCCCATAGGCTGATACCCTGCCACCTCCCCTGAAGTAGCAGGCTCCTCAGAATGACCCAGGGCTTGGCAGCATCCACTGGTATTATCCCACCAGACCCTTGAAGCCTAGCTGGAGTCTCCATATAAACAGGGTACATCTCTATGGAAATGGGCTCCCTCCTCCCTCCCCAGTGTGAAGCAGCTCTCAGAGAAGCTCAATAGTTAGGGTCTTTCCATTTATAGCAATTAGGATAACCAAGTGTTCTGAGCTTGCTGAGCCTTAGATGGCAGATTCCTGCTATATTCTTTGAGATTTCTGCCATCAATGTTGCCTGAGATGCCAACTTGCCATCCCACTAACTATAAGACAGTGTTCTCAGTCAAGACCAATCCCACAACCAATAACACACACACACACACACACACACACACACACACACACACACACATGCAAACGCCCATTCATCATGGTGAGCAAGGCTTTGTATCTGTGATACAGACCGAATGCACCCACCAATCACATTCACTGCTTCAAACAGATCGTGATCAGGAAAAAACTGATGTCACTTGTAAAATGTGATATGCCCTGGACTATCACTGTGGTAAAAAAGAAGTAAAGAAATGCAAAAAATGGGAGAAAATACTTAACCTCTTAGAGACCTAAAAAAATATTTAGATGTGGTTCCAACCAATTTTGAGTTAAAAATCATCTTGAAAAAATGCTTTCACTTCTATTTATCAATTTACTTACTTACTTACTTACTTATTTACTTACTTACTTACTGCAGCACTGGGAATTTAACCCAGTGGCACTCTACCATAAAGCTATATTCCCAGCCCTTTCAATTATTTGGGGGGGGGCCTTGCAGGGTTTTAAATTTATGATCCTCCTGCCTTAGTGTCCCAAGTACCTGGGATTACAAGCAGGTACCACTCTTCCCCATTAATTACTTATTTTTAAAATAAGGCTATTTTTAAAAATTGAACTATAATCTGTACTCAAAGAATGCAAAGATATAAAGTGTACAGGTTTATAATATTTTAAATATATATGAACTACCAAAAATCAGGATATAAAACATTTCCATCACTTTAGAAAATTCCTTCATGCTTCAACTGATATCAACCCTGAGCTCAAAAAAAAAAAAAAAGACCACCATTATTACTTGACCATTATAGCTCTTTTGCTAATTTTTGAAGTTTATTTAAAGGAAACATACAGTATATATTTTGTATCTGGCTTCTTTCACCCAGAAAATTTTTTTTAGATTTGTCAATGTTATCAATGTTCCAGTATTTGTGTTTCTAAAGTAACTGAATTATTTCACTGCATGATAAACCATGATTTGTCTTCTGTCCTTCTGCTGAAGGCATAATATTTGTTTGAGTTATTATGAATTTTTACACAAGAATTTTTTTGAACTGTGCATTAATTTCCTTGGTAATATGCTAAAAATAGGGTTGTTTTGAATATAATAACTACATATTTAACTAAATTAGAAATTACTAAATATAGACTTCAAATTTCACCTTGAGTATCTATTGAAAAAGCTAGAAAGCATGTTGTTTTCATCATTATAATAACCAAAAAGAGCAGAAGAAAATGCAAATTAATGACTTTCCTTGACTTTATTAGGGATGAAGATTACAAGGCAAACAACTAACTGAAGTCTGGGGAGAGATAAGAAACCAAAATAATCCAGGTATTTTTTTAACTATGGGAGAACCCACTAGATACATAGGAGTTTATTTGTTAAAAAAAAACTCAAATAAAAAATAGTTAATGGATTGCTAAAGACTAAGTATAGACTTGTTTAAGAGCACAAAGACCCAGAGGGCTATAGACATAAGATGTTTGTATTTTTTCTTTTTCTCCATGGATTTCACCAAATTCTCCCAGGAAGATAGGGAAGTATTCTGAGAAAGTGTCTTTAACGGTATCATTTCTTGGATAGGTAGAGGGACAAAGAATAGCAACAGCAGCCAAAGCTCCTCCCAGACCCATTTCCTGATTTTTTACATAGAACAAAAGCTGTAATCTTCAGGGGCAAGAGTAACAGAAACTGTTACATTAGGACATTCAAAGGAAAACCTTTGCAGCTATGGAAAGGAACAGGCCGAAATGTCTAACGTCGGGAGGAATAAGAACTAGGCTCAGCCATATTGCTAAAAGTGGGTCACTGTGAAGGCCATATCTCTGTTACTGAGTTTACAGTACCTAAGGCAGGGCTTCCTGGAAAGATCAGAATTCCCTTCTCTGTTTCCCACTAGTCCACTAACATGCATTGACTGAAAATAACATTAGAATACAGCTGAGAATTCTTCAAGAAATAGATTATCTCTGGAGAACAGCGAAAATAGAATACACAAAAGCAAGCAGGGAACAATATTAACTAACTGAACTCAGCCATATAGAATAAGGATAACATTACAGTCAATTGAGATCAATCCCAGAATGCAAGGTTGATTCAATATTCAAAAATTCAATCAAACGAATTTCCAGAGTAACAGACTAAATAAGAAAAAATATATACCATTTCAATAGATGCAGAGAAAATAAGAAAATGCAATATCTATTTATGATAAAAAGTATAACTAAATGAAACTAGGGGCAAAGTCCAGTGGTAGAGTGCATGCTTAGTATGCATAAGGCTCTGAATTCAAAACCCAGCACACATACACCAAAAAAAAAAAAAACTACTAGTAAAAAATGGATAGACATTTTCTAACTTGATAAAAGGCATTGAGTAAATGTAATGTGCCAGACACAAAGCTTATATTATCTCAAAACTTTTTTCAGCAGTTGTGAAATAGACATCATTAATATCCTAAGCAAGGAACAAACTGAGGAACAGAGATGAGCTGACTTTTTTACAAACAACATCTATTAAACAGCAGATGAATTTCAATCCACATCTATCTGGATCAAGAGCCTACTGTTTTACTATAATGTTTTTCATTTAAGATTGAAAATGAAAAAGAAATTTTAGTTCGAAACAATGAATCACGGATTAGCATGGGTAACATGATAGAAAATCAGTAATTGTATCAATCATTTTTTTTAGGAAATGTAATGTTTGGTGAGGTAAATCTTATAATACAAAAGAAGAAAAATACCTAAGTATATATCATTTGTCAAAATTTCTTGTATCTTATAAAACTTAAAAAAATAAAAGTTTCTACTTAAAAAAATAGATCAATGTATTTAAAAGTAGGTGACTTATATTTTACTTTTAAGAAATAATCAGAGATAATCACAGATACATATGTATGAAAGCTTCTATTCCAATATTTATGATAGTAAATGGAATGGAAGGTTTCTATGTTCAATAAAAAGAGAGATATTAACTTAATTTTATGTTAGGAAATTACGATTACAAGGCAAACAACTAAATAGAGTACAACAATATTAGGAAATTTTGCTTTGGATATTTTAAAGATAGATAGAGGTAGAATGTGATGAATGCAAAGAGAGCTTTGATTTTGTGACCTGTTCTATTCTTCTGAATAACTTTCTGCATTTTCCTCATTTTTTCCAAAATGAGAACTTATTACTTGAAATAACAGACATACAAAAAAATTTCATCACAGTGAAGCACACTGTTAGGAGGGACATACTGCAGATTCAATGAGACACAGGGGTTGATAGGTGGTCATGCATTTTGACCAAGTCTCCATTTATTCTTACAAAAGAGCACCCATGCAAAAGTCTGTGAGAACTTATGCTCTCTCTAAAGTCACTCCTATACGTGTCTTTCCAGAGTCCAGGCATCTCTGTATACAATATTATTTGCCATGTTGCTGCAGATTAACAAGCCTGTTTGGGGTGCTCTCAGTCCATTCTCATGATGGTTTCTTTTTCTCTCTTTTGTAGTTATGACAACATTGGAAATGAGCAATCAATCATTTGTCACTGAATTCATCTTCTTAAAATTTTCCAACCACTCCAACCTACAGGGCTGGTTCTTTCTGCTCTTTCTGGTCATTTACCTGACCACTCTCCTGGGGAACATGCTCATAATAGTGGCCACCAGGGTCAGTCCTGCTCTCCACACTCCAATATACTTTTTACTCAGCAATTTGAGCTTCTTGGACGTCTGCTACACATCCACCACCCTCCCAGTACTGCTGGTGAACTTCTTCTGGGAGAAGAAGGCCATTTCTTATGAGGGCTGCCTTTCCCAGATCTTCTTTTTGGTGACAAGTGCTGGCACAGATGGTTTCTTACTGGCTGTGTGCCCAGTATGACTGCTGTGTGGCCACCTGCAGTCCTCCTCAGTACCCAGTCATCATGAGTGTGAAGGTCATTGTTGGCCTGGTTACTGGGTCCTGGCTGTGTGGGCTGGTGAATTTGGTCACACACACGGTGCTGGCCATCACACTTACTTTGTATAGGCCTCACCAGATCAGCCACTTTCTCTGTGACACCCCATTGCTCCTGAAGCTCTCCTGTTCAGACACCTCTGTCAATGAGTCTGTGCTCCACGTTGTCAGTGCCACCATGGGCCTGAGCCCCTGCCTATTCACTGCAGGCTCCTATGCACTCATCATGGTGGCCGTCCTGGGGATTCCCTCT